>NC_134854.1:71622723-71777723 GCF_049852395.1 Peromyscus maniculatus bairdii
GTTCTTCAAAGACATTTAACCATATCAGAGCAGTCAAGCGGGGCTAAGCGGACGTGGGCATGGATGGAGAGGAGAACTCAAGGAATTTCAGGTTTTCTGGCACTCAGTGACCTCCGAGTTCTATTATGGGGATTGGGGTGGGGGTGGGAATCATCATGGAAGCAGCTAAGAAGTGCCTGGGTAGCTGCAAGACTTGGGCTTTCAATACTTGAGAAGGTAGGCAAGGGTGGCTGGCTCTGATCTGGCCTGCTCAGGTTCACACCATAGATGGGTACTTGACACTACTTGGAAAAGCCTACTTCCATATTCAGGGTCAGTATAATAGGGTAGGGGTGTGGGCTTCTGGGCTCAGTTTGCCTGCTGACCTCCCTACCCCCCACCCTCCACCCCGGCCAACACACACACTGAAACATCGCATGGTGTATATTTCCCCCCGTGACTGTAAAAACAACTTTTTTTTTTTTTTTTTTTGAGATAGGATCTCATTATGTACCCCAGCCAGCCTTGAATTCACAACCTCGTCTCAGCTTCCTGGGTACTAAGATTAGAGGCATGCCCCCTCATGCCTAGCTTCCACTCCAAGTTCTTTTGGAAAAAGAAATGCTTCTAAGTTACTCTTTGGCAATTTCACAGTTTCATGTATATAATGTATTTTGATCACCTTTGCCCCCTCAACCCCCTCCCACTCTCTCTGGATTTCTTCTTCCCAAGTCCCCACCCCCATCCCCCACCCCCACTTTCACTATAGCTCTTCTCATTTAATGTTGATTTGGGTTGCTGGCATGAGCAGGGTATGGAGTTATACACTAAAGCACAGACCATGTACTAGTGTCTACACCACTGAAGAAAGATGATCTCCTCCCCACCCCCAGCAGCCATTAACTTCCAATAGCTTCTCAGCGAGGGGTGGGGCTTCATCCGTTCCTCTCTGATCCATGCTAGAAGGTTGACAGGCCCAATCTTGTACAGGTCTTGTGCAGATAATTATAGCTGCTGTGAGTTCAGAGGGCCACCATCACAGCACACTCAGAAGGCAGGTTTCACAGCAACTCCTCCCCACCCTCTAGTTTCTACCTCTTCCGTGATGGTCCCTGAGCCTTTGTGGGGAGGAGCTAATAGAAATGTCCCATTTAGTACTGAGTACTCAACAGTCTTAGCACTTTGACAAATTGGGAACTGCTCCACTGAGTGCTTCCTGTTGCAAAAAGAAGGTTTTCTGATCAACATTGAGTAGCACTAATCTATAGATATAAACATAAATATATAGACAGCATTTTGACAGCATGTCCATTTAGCAATACAACAGTAGCAGTGGGACTTATGACCTCTCCAGACACGGGCTTACAGTATAGTATCAGGCACAAATTCCCTCTTTTATAGCAGACTTCAAATCCAACCAGAAAGTGGTTATTTACCTTCACTGTCCAGTAACAGTCACGTTGCTATCGTGACTATCTACCAGTGGGTAGATCTTGCCTAGCAGGTCCATGTTGTTGCATGCATGATTCTTTAATGAGTATGACCATTGAACCTTCCTCCCCAGGTGGCCTAAATAACACCTTCCAGAACCATGAAAGCTAGTCAACAGAAGGGACATTTCCAGGTCAGTGCAGGCTTGATTTCACTAGGCCTCGCAGCCAAATGTATAATGTCTTCATCAATAGGGCATCCTGTGTATGGGCAGCTAAGAGCAATGCCATTAGCCTGTATTGTTTAGGTGTCTCATAGGGAAATATCCCATGCCCAGCACTAAGATTTTCATTTAATAATTTATGGCTTCTGGGAACAGTACTCTCTACCCATGCAGGACACCTCCATTCAAACGCCTTTCTTATTTAGAATTCTTAATTAGCTTACAAAGAAGTTTGTTTCCATAAGACTTTCTCATACATCCCTAATTTTGATTTACCCTCCCTCTTCCCCATCATCATTTAAATCTTTCCACTCCCAATATCCCCCTTCTACTTTCCTGTTACCTGAGTTCTACCATCCCGTCTCCCCACTTCAGGCTCCTCTCTCCTCTCATGGGCCCTTTTTAGTCTGCTGACCTCCACAGACACTCCAAATTAAACAAACAAATCTAAAACTGACAGAGAATATATGGTGTTTGTATTTGGGGACTGAGTTATATCATTCAGGATTTTGTTTTCCTATCAGCTGAATAAAATTCCATTGTGAATATGCACCACATTTTCACTATCCACTCACCAGCTGATGGACATCTAGGCTGAATCCATTTACTTTATTGTGATTAGAACAGCAATGAACATGAATATGCCTCCCCACCACCACAGCCTCTCTAAGACTGTCTCTGACCTAGGCTGACCTCAGACTCTGTATATAACTAACCACCCCCCAAATGCTGGAAATACAGGCATACACCACTACACCTGTTGTGCCCACATCGCAAGCCCCACCCCACGATATCCAATGCAAACACACAGGGGTTCATTGATAACAAGCCAGGACTTGGTCTGTGTCGAACACTCTGACACAGTGGGTGAAGGACAGCCCTGAGCTCTCAGAGTGAGGGGTTTTTAAAGAGAAAAACTGCAAGCAAGGTGGTACAAGCCTTTGCTTCATAGGATTGGGTGAGGGTATGTAATCTTTGAATTCACCGGTTGGGGTACAGAGGGATTTTCAACAACAACGGTTATCAGAAGGACATTTGGAACCCACAGATGTTGTCCAAGGACATCTGGGACCAGCAGATGTTGTTTATCAAAGTTACTCATTGGCCAGCCCACCCTGGTGGGGTCGCCTCGACCAGGGCCCTGACTGTTTATGATTTCTCTTGGAGCTGTTTTAAGGTTTTTACTGGAACTAGGTTTAGCTTCTGACCAAGTGCTGTTTGAAATGGAGTCTTTCTGTAAAGTGGAGTTTGTCTTGCTCTCTCAAACCTAGTCTACATGGTGCTGGGATCCAAGCCAGAGTTGGGATCCAACAGAGATATAACCCCAACCTTGTCTGCCACTTTCTGTGTCCTAAGGCAAAGAGCTTAATCTCTCAAAACCTGTTTCTTTACCTGAAAAATGAAACTAGTAATATTTCCTATTCGGTCTTCCTCAGGAAGTAATCTATGCCCTTCAGTTGAATCTTGGAGCACTCTCCCTGCTGGACTTCTGGCATCAACTTCAGAAAGGCTCCGAGAGCTAGTAGATCCTGTACACTCAGAATTCCCCGGGTACTGAGCTATTCTGTGTAATCCACTTTCTAGGGGCTCCTGTGCTAGGTAGTGTATGGCAGTAGACACTCGCTCTTTTCTCTAAGCTGCTAATAAAATGATGAAGCAAAATAACCATTTGATAATTTATATAAGGAGAAGAGATTATATTTTCAGTTTCTCATTCTGCTCCACCTAGGTTTTGCATAAATATTTATACGCTTAAATCAAGGTGGCTGTGAGACACTCTGTCTATTTTAAGTACTCAGGAGAAGAGAGTCAACATTTACTTTCATTTAGCAAATGTGAAGCAGAACAAAATGCCTTGGACTCAAATCAGTTCGTAGCATGCTGTCCTTTTAAACTAAAATAGCATTTCAATTTCACAAGTTATGGTTGAAGTGAATTGGCGTATGACCCACAGGCAATCGGCCAATTATGCAATTATAAGAAATGTATCGGCTTCATTGGATTTTAATTTTTTGAGGATATCTGAGATACAGCCTTTCACTCCTGAGTCTTTTTTTTATTAGAACTTGTGCATGCTTGCCCCTAACCAACCCCCTTTCTCTCTCTCTCTTACACACACACACACACACACACACACACACACACACACACACACACACACACAGAGCTTGTATCTTTTCAGATGAGGATGAGGTTGTAACTAAATTACCCTGTTTTTGTTTCAGCTTAAGAATCAGATGAAGGCAGAAGAGTAAATATACTTTTGTATGCTAACTGGAGGGGAAAGGCTATTACATCCCTGGGTGTGACCCCATAAGCTGATGTATCTGAATAGTCTAAGCACTGCTGCTTTGACTTTTGGGTTTTGTTTTTGAGACAGGGTCTCACGTAGCCTCGACTGACCTCAAACTCATTATGGAGCCAGGGATGACCTTGAATTCCTGATCTTCCTGTCTCCACTGTTTATGCGCTGGGATTATAGGAACGCCGATATAATGGTTCAGTATCTAGTTTGAAAGAATGTTCACCCCTTGTACTTTCAATGTCAGGGGGGAACTGTATGTCTGTGAAGGTTCATGTTACAGGTTTTTTTGTTTTTTGTTTTGTTTTGTTTGCCTGCCTGCACTGAAGCCTTAGAAACAAGAAAAGCAAAACAATCTTTTCCCTCTTTCTGAGATATTTAAATTTGAGATATACAAGAGAAAAAATTGTGCATAGTTATTGAATTAAGTTCAGAGCTAAGCCCACTCTGGCTTCTTCTTCTTTCAAGTTCAAGGTCTGTTTGGTTAGGTCTAGTTTAGAGGTGAGAGTTAGTAGATATGTAGGAAATATGGGAAATAGGGAATGCCTGTAAGGTACATATCTTCACAATTAACAAGACAGTAAGACCCATAAGGCACAGCATTTTGATCATCAACATCAATCACTAATTAAGAAAACACATTCCAGACTTGCCTATAGGCCAATCTTGTGGATATATTTTCTCAATTGAGAGTCCTTCTTTCCAAATCACTCTAGCTTGTGTCAAGTTGGCATAAACCTAGCAAGCACACAAGTCTTACATTGCACAGATACTAAGAGGTAGAAGCGGGCACGAAATCAGACCAGTTTGATTCTGTTATGCCACACTGCCACTTAACAGTTAAAATGACAGTGAGAAACAAGAGCACCAACAAAATACTTCTCATGAAGTTTTGCCTAGAATCAAGGATGGGTTCAGGTTTTGTGGAGCCTAAGTTAATAGAATTGGGGGAGGGGAGCAAACTTGTGGAAGAGAAAAGTTTAAAAATATCCTCTTTTGCAGATCACATTTAAAAAATATGAGAATGTGAACACAGCATGAGGACATAAGGAATAACCAGAGCCCGGCTTAGCATCCTTAAATATCTATAGTGGCAGGAAATAGGGCAGCTGTCCCCACTCAGGCCACAGCGATTTGTCTTGCTCTATTTGACAGCAACCCTGAGGCTCAGTTTCAGCAGTAGTGGCAACTGTATGGAAAGTCATTAGAGAAGACTGATCATGGCAGTCTTCAGCCTGCTTGGGTTTCAGAAGGCAGCATACCAGGAATCTTGGTCAACTGCAGCAGCAGCACATTCCAGATTTCCAGTGTGGAGGCAGCTCTGTGGAATCCTGTAGCCTTAAGAGGGCACACTATGAGTCGGAGTTTGCCAAGAGCAAAAAAATACTAGAGTAGGACAGACATTTGGACAAGCATCAGTAACCGGGGAATTCTTGTGTTGACTGGAAAAGCCCTGACTTCCTGCAGGCATGCCTGATACACTGAAGTGGATAGGAAAAGCAAGTGTAGCTGGTTGGGGTCACAGGAGGACATGTTTTTCCAGGTCACTCAATCCTCTTTGCCTCCACCGATCCTGCTCATTCCTTTAACTTGGATTCACTAATTTGTTTTTGTTCATCTGGTTTCTTGTCGTTGGAGACCCAATCCTGCATTTTCAGTGATTTACTGAACATTTTGCATACATATGACCTCACGCTCAATTTGGCTAAAAGCTGCCTCAACAAGAATATGTACAAACCAAGAAAGAAGACGTTCCAAAAGAAAATGGACAAAGACAAACAGGCACCACAGAAAGGAAAACCACAAGTACCCAACAAAAGTATGGAAAGATGTTCACCTTCATTAAGGATTTTAAAGTAATACTCAAAAAAATCATTCTCTGCTTATTCATATTAATAGTCTCTCTGTGCCCACTGTTCCACTGGTAATACAGATTTAAAAAACAAACAACAATAAAACCCTTTTGAAAAATTAACCATGGGCCAGAGAGATGGCTCAGTAGTTAAGAGCACTGGCTTTTTTTTTTTTTTTTTTTTTTTTGTAGAGGACCAGAGTTTGATTCCTAGAACTCACATGTATCTCTCACAAACTTCTATAATTCTAGTTCCGGGGTATACAACACCCTCTTCTGGCCTTTGTAGGCACTGGGTACACAAGTAGTACACAGACACGCATGCAGGCAAAACACATACACACAAAATAAAATTAAAATTTTATTAAAATGTTAATTGCATCACATATGAACCCATCAATTAAGAAGTTAAGCAGGAGAATTTCAAATTTGAGGGGAGCCTGGGCTACATAATAAAACTCTGTTGTAAAATAAATACATAAGTAAAACAAGCAAAAAAAGAAAAAAAACCCAAAAAATTTAATGTTAACTACAACGTCTCCAAGCTTGTTACCAGCTTACTGTGTTAGTTAAATCTTCAGATGTTTTTAAACAAGTACTAAGTTGGCCAAATAATGGAATGTTAAGTCTCATATATGCAAAAGTCACCGTGGCCTCATTTTTAATAACTTAGTTGAAGTATAATGGGCAGACAATAAACTACATATACTTGAAATGTATGATTTGGTTATTTTTGCTATAAATTGACAAAACTATCAGTGTTCATCACTCAGAACCCTTCCTTGTGTTCCTGTTGTAAGCCTTCCTCCCTGTCGGTCCTTGTCTACAACCTGTGTCCCAAGACTGCACTGATTTGTTTTCTGTCAAATGTTGAAGAAGAGTTTGCATTGTCTAGAATCTTATTTCAATGGAATGGGTGCTATTTTTGTCTGTATTCCTGTCATGATTTCCATCTTCACTCACTTGCCATAAGTGTCAGTAGTTAATTCTTTTCTGATGCTTCATGGTATAAGTTGAGTATCCCTTGTCGGAAATGCTTGGGACTTGAAGTAGGTTCAGAGTCTGAATATCTGTGTATATTCGTGTGTGTGTGTGTGTGTGTGTGTGTGTGTGTGTGTGTGTGTGTGTGTGTGTGCTAGGTGTAGGACCCAAGTGTAAAAAACAAAGTTAATTTACATTTTGTATACCTTGTACGCATAGCTTGAAGACAATTTTATACCATCTTTTAAATATTTTAATATTTTAGTATTTTAAAACTTTACACACACACACCAACCCCCCCCCCCAAAAAAAAAAAAGCAAACCAAGGTTTCAAGGTATTTTATATGTAGCTCAAGACAATTCTTTTTCATCCAATGTGGTCCAAAGAAGCCAAAAAGTTGGACACTCCTAATATAGACCTTCTGGTGTCATGTTAGTGCTCAAAGAATTCTGGATATTACAGCAGCTTGAGTTTTAGATTTCCAGGTTAAGATGCTCAACCTGCCTTCCATTGTATGGATGTATGATTTTTCTTAACCCCTTCACCTGGGGGACATTGAATTGCTTTCAATTTTAGCCTATTTTTTCTTTTTTTTTTTTAAACGTGCATTAGTGTTTTGCCATGGGAAGCTTCGGGTCCCCTGAAACTAGAGTTACAGACAGTTGCGAGCTGCCATATGGGGGCTGGGAGTGGAACCCAAGTCCTCTGGAAGAGCAGTCAGTGCTCTTAACGAGTGAGCCATCTCTCCAGCCCCTTTAGGCTATTTTAAAAAGAAGTTTGATGATCTTCATACCAGTCTTCATTAGGACTATGTCTTCATTTCCCTTGGGTAAATCTAGAAGAATGGCCAGTTCATATAGCAAGCCGACAGTCAACTTTAAGCAATGGCCAACTGTTTTCCAAGGTAGGCATTTGCTTCACATCCCCACTGTAGTATAGAAGTTGAGCTCTTCCACAACTTCACCAACACCTGATGTGGTCAGTCTTTCAAACATAGGAATATTTGAGGGGTATGAAGTGGAGGCTTACCGTTCTGGGTGGTTTTGTGTGTCAATTTGACACAAGCTAGAGTTATCAGAGGAAGAAGCCTCAGCTGAGGAAATGCCTCCTTGAGATCTAGCTGTAAGGCATTTTCTCATTTAGTGATCAACGGGGGAGGGCCCAGCCCATGGTGGATGGTGCCATCCATGGGCTGTTGGTCCTGGGTTATATAAGAAAGCAGACTGAGCAAGTCATGCCAGTAAGTGGCTCTCCTTCATGGCCTCTGCATCAGCTCCTACCTCTGGGATCCTGCCCTGTTTGAGTTCCTATCCTGACTTCCTTCAGTGATGAACAGCAATGCTGAAGTATAAACTAAATACACCCTTTCCTCCCCAACTTGCTTTTTGGTGTTTCATCTTAGCAATAGAAACCCTAATTAAGACACTTACTATGGCTTTATTTTTTCTTTCTCTGATGGTAAACAAATACGTATTTGTATATACATATATATTCCTAACTATAACCGGTTGAGTCCATATAATATTACTTGTATATACATTTTCAGGGCTGACCATTGGACATTGAACAAACAATTGGCATGCCCTTCCTTGGGGAAGACCCCCTCTCCCACACCCAGCTTTCTAGGTGGCCTGTAGTTCTTTGTGTAGGCTGAGGCCCACTTTGGTGTGGTCACTGGTATCATCCTTGTTTAGTTCACATGTGGGCAGTCATGTTTTTGAGATTTTATGGGTAGAGCTTCTAACTAGGAGACTCCATCTCACAGAAAAGTCCCTGATTCTCTAGCTCTTACAATTTTTCAACCCCCTCTTCCACAATGTTCCCTGAGCCTTAGGTACAGGAGTGTTTTGTAGATGCATCCGTTAGGACCGGGCTCCACGACTCTGCATATTGAATGGTTGTGGTTTTCTGTAGTGGTCTCCATTAACAAATGGAGAGAAGTTTCATTGATGAGGGTTAAGACTACACATATCTATCGATAACAATCTATAAACAAGTGTTTATAGATTGTTAGGTATCATGCTGAGTTAGTAAGTAGTGGTTATAGACTCTCCTCCAATAACCATGGTTTTGCTAGTGCTGAGGAGTAGTTAGCTAGGTTCCCATTACCAGGCAAGGCATCCTTCCTGTTGAGCAGGTCCTAAGTTCAATTAGAAAGCAGTTGGTTACTCCCCAGGTATGTGTGCCATGACTGTACCCATAGGACTGTTGTGCCATGCTGGTCATCGATGTGGTCAGAGGTGTCATAGCTGGGTGGGACTGTTGCTCTCCTGCCTCCTTTGGAAGTTTGCCTGGTGCCTTCTGGTTCAATGAATGCCAGTCCTCAGGGGTGGGGCGTTCAGGCTAGTCCCAGGTCAAGGGCCTCCGGGCCCTGTTTCTGTAGTGCCTGGTGTCTTCAGCAACAGTGACTTACCTTTCACCTCTGGGACAGGGGGGTAGCCAAGGAGAATAGCAATAGGCTGTATGTTTTGGGAGTCTCCTAGACAGACCTAACCACCAGTTCAAAAGAGAATGCCACTTATTTTTATGAAATGTCTTGCTGACAGGGTTATTTGTGTAAAGCAAGCTCGAAATCAGGTCAACTAAAGACAAACCCTGAAATGGAGATTTTTAGGCAAGCTAATAGGCAGGTCTAATCCTGAATGTTCTTCAGAATCTAGCTTTGGTGGGGCCTGGGGAGCAGGGCTCTTAACCTGCCCTGGCTTCTCAATGGGTGGTGGCAATGCTACCATATCTGTTGGGCCATTGGTTTTTAAGGCTCCCTCCAATCTGGGAACAGGCAAAATTTAAATATCACATTTCATTGTTCTTACAGAAATTAAATCATTTTTCTTGAATAAATACTCCCTGGTGGCTATAAGCCTTAGTTAATTTCTAGCATTCTAAAGAGTAATTTTGGCAATTTTCCAGTGTTCTTGTTGGTATCGTGGAGGGAGGATTTTGCAGAAGCCCTGATCAGCCATTCTGGAAGTTGAGGTCATCCTTATGACTCATGTGCTGTGTTTTAAAATATAAGCAGGACAACTTTATTTCCTCCACTCTAGAGTGCCAAATCTCTGGCTTGTAGTTTCTACATATTCATGATTTGAAGAATTTGCCACACAACAGCTTCTGGCTTAGCCAACCAAACTTGTTGCAAGTTTCCTCCAGTGAGTACTGCAAGGCACTGTGGTAAGAGCTCCAGACCCACATCTTTGGAATACATGACAAGGTTGGCAATTGGCACAAGGATAGTCCCAATGAGATTCCTACATTAGGAGGGCTGAAAAGAGCTAATTATGTGGACTCTGTAAATAGACCACCAGGCACCAATAAAATGTATTCTCCACTTTATTGGTCCTTAGTTGCCCAAAATACCCATGGCCACTTCAACACACCCTGAAAGTAAAAAGTGTGTTAAAGAGGAAATCAGTGGAATGAGACAATGCTCAAACTATGATAATTAAAATCTTTTAATAATTTTACAGAACCAAATGATCATGTGAACACATTGCTAGGCCTACCACCTTTAAAGTAGATTCTAAGCTTAGTTACTTCACAGCGAATCCCACCCACTGCCTAGCGGCTCCTCTGACTCCTCCTGGGGCTGCAGCTTTGCTCTGTTCTCCTCCCTGCAGTCTCTCTCTGCAGGTTGCTGCCTGTGCTTCTTCATATTCAAACTCCAGACAGGAGTGGCCCAGCCCCTCGTCCCATTCCTAGGCGAACTGCAAAACAGCGAATTACCAAGATCCCTCTGTCCAGAGTCCACAGAAAATTTGATGCCATATACCTAAGTTTGCCAGTTGGCTTTCTTTGATGAACAACCTTGATCCAACAGCTGAGGCTGGTAGAGGTCAAGGCCCGCAAGAATCAAGTACAGCTTTGTCAATCCACACCACAAGTGGATACAGGAGTGGATAATTAATGGAAAAATGGATACCAACTGAGCTGACATTTCAAGAAGCAG
The DNA here is from genome assembly GCF_049852395.1 of Peromyscus maniculatus bairdii. Classification (NCBI taxonomy): domain Eukaryota; kingdom Metazoa; phylum Chordata; class Mammalia; order Rodentia; family Cricetidae; genus Peromyscus; species Peromyscus maniculatus. The sequence continues at coordinate 71,633,439 of NC_134854.1, forward strand.
CAAAGTCAAACAGGTTCAAGCAGTAGGTACCACCAATCTCCAAACCTGAAATATAAACTATGTGGGATTTTGTCCAAGAAAGTTATTTTTGGATACTTCCCGAAGTTGATACAAAGGCTGCCATTTGCATAAATCCCGTGAGACAGAATATTCATGCAAAAGGTCAGACAAAGCAGATTTATTACTCACAGACAGGCAGCCAAAACAGAAGCCTAGGAGCCATGGCTCTTCCAAGGCTCAGGAAAGCAGATGGCATCTCATCTGTTCCTGCCTCATGCCACTATGGTGGAGAGACCATGAAAACACCCTGCTCTAGGGTTTATGCCCTAGTACTGCTGGGCTCATGGGGATCGAGCCCTGTAGGACACCCTGTTCTGGGAGCAATGAAGACATAACTAGGAGTGTTGTAAACATTACTTTCCTGTGTCAAGATGTTGCATTATACTATTACTGTGAGAACTACAAGCAGGAAGGGGCAAAGCCTTCTGGACCTGTTCTGCAGGTGTGTTCCCAGGGAGTTAACTCTAGAAGGATGGGGGAAAAGGAGGGTTTATGAGATTAGAATTCTGGGGGACATATTTGGAGAAATTATTGCTTAAATAATTCTAATTAATAGTCACTCCACAAAGTAATACTGAGCACTTTGTGCTGATACCAATCTAAGCATTTTTTAAAACCTCTTGCCAGTTTGATATCAAAGTTCCACCTGTTAACAGATAAGGTGACCAAGACATGAGGAAAGTTAAATTTTCCAGTGTTATACAACTAGAAATTTGTGGATGCTTGATTTTGTTGCAGACAACACTCACTGTCTGTGCTATATATTTGTTCTATATGAACTCTGAAATCTATAGTCCCTCCATGAACCTCTGTGTTTTAAGTCTGTAATAGGTGAAAGAGTTGTTCCAACATCAACTGCTAAAATGCAATGAGTTGAAAGGAAGAGTAATGTCAAAAGAGCCTTATTTCAAGCTGGTAAGTCAGGAGATGGCAGGCTGTCACCTATAATGATCACCTTAAATCCCTTTACAGAGAGTCTTTTGTACAAATTTATTAAAGGTATGTGGGTACTTGACAAGTGAGCATCTTGATTGCCCAGTGTTTTATTTTTGTTTTTGTTGTTTTCTAAGCCTCTACTCAGTAAAGTCTACTGGATTGCAGGCTGTGAACATCTTATTGACCTTGGGTCGGCCAGAGCTGAAATTCAGAGGACCTAAAAGAGACATAGATCAAAGTTTCTGTGTTGAGTAAAGTAACTTGTATCAAAATTTTTTATGATCAGTATTTTTGGCAAACATCCTTTCAGGTGTCACTTTTAGGAAAGAAGGTTTTAGGTGTTTCCAATGTTGATGTCAGTTGATTTTTAATAGATAGACAGACAGATAGATAGATAGATAGATGCTACAATTAGTGTACATGCCTGTGTGTTTCTTTTCCACCAAGTAGGTTTCAGAGATCAAACTCAGATCATCTGTCTTGGTGGTAAGCATCCCTAACCACTGACACATCTTGCTGGCCCCATAAGTAGATTTTTACAGAATAGACAGAAGAGCAGCTTCTTAGAATCAGGCCTTGATGGGAGAAGGGATTCATGTGTGCTTTATTTCTTGTTCCTTTCTGCCTTGTTAGAAATAGCACTCTATCATATCACCTTTACTTCTGCCTTGAATCATGGATCCTTGATGTTTCCAAAGCCTTAGAATTAATTAGGTTTTCATTCTCCAGCATTCTGTTTCATCTAATAGAATACATGATTTTTTTTTCTCATCTCACTTTATTAAGTAATTCCTACTGCTAAAATCCCACCCTTTTATTTATTAATTTTTTATTTTACATACTAACCACAGTTTCACTTCTCTCCTCTCATCCCATTTCTTCCCCCTTCCTCCTTTCTTACCCCTCCCCACCCCCATCCACTCCTCAACAAAGCATGACATACCAAATTGAGTCAGGACCAAGCTCCTCCCTGCTGCATCAAGGCTGAGCGAGGAATCTAGATCATCATAGGGAATGGGTTTCAAAAAGCCAGCTCATGTGCCAGGGACAGATTTTGGTCCCACTGCTAGGGGCCACAAACAGACCAACTATCACCCACATGCAGACAGCTTAGTAAAACCCCACTCTTATATCCTCAAATTATCAAGTAGTTAAAATATACAGTTATCACAGAACCTCTGAATTTAACAATCATGTAGACAGGAACACACATCTTTGTGGTATGAAGATATGAAGATATCTTCACATGCTGTGTTCTCTATTACCCTATGGTTTGTACTAATCCAGAGAAAGCATAATGCTTCATAGTGCTCACCAAACTTCTTTGAAGAAGCAGCATCGACATTAAAGATGCTGCTGACTGCTTGGCTCACTTGAATAATGTGAATGTGGAGAGATGGAATGATGTACAGGGGGGCAAAATCATCTTGGGCTTGTTCAGGTCCTTTAGTCACCATTTACCTCAATGTTTGTTTCTGATCTAACGTTCTCATAACTAGTAGATAGATACACTTCTCAGAATGGAAGCTTAGCAGACCTCTGACTTCCACCTTCCAAAGATTAAGAAAGCTGAAACTTCCTAAAATATATACATGCATAAAAGTGATCTCAAAGAAACCACCAAATAGTGGGGGAGACAGAGTTCCAGCTGGTCATCTCTTGTCACCAAATTAAGTTTTCAGGACCAGGATTGGGTTATATCTAATTGATTTGTGGGTGAAAGAGGCCCCATTGGAATCCCCAATCAACCCAGGCTGTTGCCAAGACTGTAGGCTGCTCTCCACAAACTGACTGGCAAGGTCCCATTGCTGAAGACAACACCTACACACCTCATTGAACATGGAGATGTCTAGCTGGTGCCGACATAAAGCCTTCATCCCTATGTTCTAGTGTCTTTGGTACAGGAAGGCACTCTGCATGCTACCAAAAGAGAAACATAAACACCAAACCAGCCACAAACCCTTTATCTACAATGGTGTCCTGCCTGCAAGACATGCTAGGGCAATGGTGGCACAAAGCTTGTGGGAGTCACCAACCAAATAATGCTAGTCTTAAAAAAGAAAGAAAAAAGTGTAGGGATGAAATGACTCCTAATGACAGTCTGCTATACTCATAGATCAGTGCCTTGTTCAGCCATCATCAGAGAAGCTTCCTCCTGCAGCAGATAGGAACAAATAAGAGACCCACAGCCAGACACCACGTAGAGAGTGAGGCTTGGAACACTCAGCCCTAAATGAAATCCCTTTCCTCATTTGCTCAGAGAACTCTGTAAAGGAGGAAGTAGGAAAAAAGGAGAGAGAGAGAGAGAGAGAGAGAGAGAGAGAGAGAGAGAGAGAGAGAGAATGAATGGAGGACACCAAGAAAGCAAAGCCCTCTAAATCAATCTGAGCAAAGCTCATACTAATTCAGAGACTGACTGAAGCAGCATGCCCAGGACCTGCCTGAGTCTGCACTAGGTTCTCGGTGTACATATTATGGCTTCCAGTTTAGAGTTTTTATGGGATTCCTGAGTGTGCCAACAAGTGGGTCTCCAACTCTTGTGCCTTATCATGGGCTCTTTCCTTCTGTTGGTTTGTCCTGATCAACTTGGATGTGATGGTCTTTTTTATCTTATTGTATTTTATTTTGTTAATTTTTTTAAATGAATGAATGAAAGAATGGAAATTGAGCATTGGTAAATTGAGTAGGGTAAAGGTTAAGAACTGAATGTCATTTATACTTGCTGGGAGAGGCAAAGTTTGTTTTTTTCCAACGGAGTGACACTAGATATATCAGTCACTCCAGTGCAGGTCTCATGTTCGGGAATAGTTGACCAACATACAGTGGACTCCGCAGTTGTGTGTGTGGTGCTTTTATTTGGTTACAGTTGGTATTTGTATTTCTTTTTGGGTATTGCTTTATTTTGCTTTCTTGGTTTTGGGGTTTTGTTGTTATAGTATTGGATTTCCTGTTTTGTTTTGTGTTTTTTTTTTTTGAGAAAGAACTTAAAGTTGGATGAGTATATTTAAATTTAAAAATTATTCTAAATAATAAAAAAATTCTTTAAAATGAATGGTGAAAGGGGGCTGGAGAGATGGCTTAATGCTTAAGAGAACTGGCTGCTCCTCTAGAGGACTTGGATTCAATTCCCAGCACCTAAGCAGAGGCTCCCCCGCCCCCCATACTTCAATCCTAGAGGATCAGATGCTCTCTTCTAGCCATGGTCATGGGCACTGCACTCAAATGGCACACAGAATCCAACAAACACTCCTACACACAAAGTGTGTGGCAGAGAGCTTGTTTAAAAAAGGAAGTCTAAAACCTACACAAGGGATTTCCCATTGTGCTGTAGTCTACCTACCCGATGCTCCCACCAGTGCGTTTGGTAAATGCCTTGGTTTTTTTAACGTTCCTTTGTTGATTTATATAATCTCTTTTATAGTGGAACATGTTATCCAGGAGAAGTTGACTCCCTGTTTTTAGGCCATAGCTGCTCCTATACAGCTTAGAATAATTTATTTAATTTTCTTTTAAGCAGTTACTGTTCATGACTGAACAGTCTAGTTCATTTTACATAAAACTTCTCTGTCTAGTGTAGGGTGAAAGGGGCCAAGGAAAAAACACCCTGCCCCTGGCTAGACCTGAGACCTGGGCAGAGGAAAAATACCCTGACCCTGACTTGAACCTAGGACCAGGACTTGAAATCCCACAAATACCTGAGCTTGCCCCAGATTCAGACTACAAACATCTACCAGTCCCAAGTCACCCTGGAAAACTGCCCCCAAACCTTGTATATAAGCTCTGTACCCTGGCCAGTGTGCTGCTGCTTCTCACCCTCGAGTCAGTCACCCTCCTGGATTTTTCCTTCCCAATAAATCTCTTGAGTGAGGTTTTTTTTTGCCAGGTGTGCCGTTTTCACGGACTGGAGCCCAGATGTTAAAGTTTTTCACAGGAGCCAGACTGCAGCAGAAATGTACCACTTCAGCTGGGGAAACTTTGCCCCAGCTGGGCAGAGTTGTTACAGTCTCCCGGACTGAGCAGAGCTGTGACACTTTTCCAGAACAGAAGTGTAACAATTCCTCTGGGGACACCCTCCCCTGCCGGAGCAGAGTTGTTACATTTATACTGGGGAAACCTTTTCCTGGAGCAGAGCTGCAAACTATCACGCTTACAGAGACTGTGGTATTCCTTGGCTCCTTACTGCCTGGATACCTTTCCATCTGAGTTCCAACACTTACATCTAGTCCCTTATACATCTAGGTAGAAAACTGAGAGGTTATGTAGAATGTTTCCATTATTAGAAATAGCAATTTCAGACAATCCTGTATATTCCTAAACAGCAAAATAAAAACTCTAGTTATGAAACACGTTTCCATGAGTTCTAGGAAGCTTAATTGAAGCCTTCTGAAACCGACACTTGATCTCTGTTTTTTTTAAGAGACAGGGTTTCTCACAGAGATCCACCTGCCTTGGCATCCCAAGTGCTGTGATTAAGGGCATGCACCACCACCGTCCTGCCTGATTTCTGTTTTAATGAGAGTAAAACAGCCTACTAAACAGGCAGGCATATCATGCTAAGGAGACATGCACAGGGCTGTGTTCTTGCTTCTGAATCCCAAACGCGCAGTTCTTGTGCTCGGGATAAATGAGCTTTTGCCTTGCAAAATGATTTCTTTAATCATTTAGCAGTTACTGAGCGCCCACAATACGCCACACTCGACGCTGCAGTGAAGAGCTGACTGTTTTCGAGGAGCTTACACCATGGGCAGGCATTTTTAGCATGTTCTATCACACAATCATCCAAAATAGATCATCACGACATCTAAACCTGGAGACTCCGCCTTTGGCAGAAGAAAGGTCCATGTGACCTTGGATCAGGCCGATGCAACCGCCACTCAGTGGCCAGAGGAAAAAGCGGCAACACCCACCACTCGGCACGACACAGCCAGTTGCTGGGAGCCTTGCGTGGCTGTGACGCACGGGCCTCGCCACCCCCTCCGCGTCTTCGCTTCCAGTCTCGCCCCTCCCCTCCCCTCTTTATCCTGGCGCCCAGTGCGCATGCTTGCTATTCCCGGGTTCCCTTTACTTGCAACCGTGGCGGACCTGCCGTCGCCTGGTCGGCTATTCTCCGAGGAGCTCCGTCCTCCTTCGGCGGTCCGGCGGTCCTCGGCGATCCGCCGCCAACGCCGTGCTCCCGGCCGACGCGTCTGGCGAGCACACCCTCGTCGCGAAACCGCGGAGGGCAAGAGGAGGATGGCCACCTCTGGCGTGGAGAAGAGCAAAAAGAAGACCGAGAAGAAGCTTGCAGCTCGGGAAGAAGCCAAGCTGCTCGCGGGTTTCATGGGTGTCATGAACAACATGAGAAAGCAGGTGCGGGCTGCGCGGGGCCGCGGGCGGGGCGGGGCGGCCGGGCCTGTCGCCTTGGCTGCAGGCCTGCTCTGCCACGGGGCTTCCGAGGCCCACTCTGCGTGGACTCCTGGCGGGCGGGCGGGCGGGCGGTGGGCCTCCCGGGGCCGTTGTGTAACCGGTCTGCTCCAGTTCTCTGTGAAGCCCCCGAGCATTCGGAGTGCGGGCGGTTACGGTGCGGTAAGATCCCGAAGCCCGCAGAGGGAGGCTTCCCGCCCCGCCTCCGTTGTCAACCAGGTGGCACTACTCGACAAAATCCTCCCACCCCTGCTAATTTAGGGTAAAAAAACAGATCCCGGCAAATAACCGTGTCCTAAGGGCCCTAGGCGCCGCTGTTACCTAGAGTATCTCTTTGTTCTGCCTTTGATATGTGGCGTATCCGTGGAACTGCGGCACGTCGTCGAAAGGTGGCTTATGAAAAGCACGTTTTAACGGCGGAGACGGTGGGCAGATTTTTATTTATTCATTAGATTATGACCTCTGATAGACCGGTAAGCATGGGAACGCCGCTTCTGGTTGCTTTTTGGTTCCGTGAGCTGTACTTGGTAGGGAACCCACATGGAAGGAGGCTGTAGGGATGTTTCCGTTTGTTGACTCCGATTCTGTTTTTCAGGAGGACAAAGCCCAACGTAAGCTTGAGTGACTGAAAAGCCTCCTTCGCCTTTCTGGCGCTTTTGCTGAGAGTATGCAGAGCAGAAGAATTTAAGGTCTATTTAGGAAGATACCAACTCCTGATTTCTTTAAGCCAACGCTGGGCGCTGCAATCTTGTCTTTGTTCACCAGCTGGCGCAGTGCTCTGGTGCGGTAGATACTAGGTTCTCAAATGCGTAGCTCATTCCTGGCCTTTGCTGAAATAGCTGCAAACGGCTGAGTCCGCTGTTGAGCGTGTATCTCTTCACATTCGTCTTCTTTTCTTGTAGCCTTCTTGTGGTTTACAGTATCGATGATCTGAGATTGCAGGTGTCTTTGATGTGTGCTTGTAGTGGTGATTAAGTCGAGCTCAGTGGCGCTTACACTTGTTTGAACTCATTCTCTTTACTCCCACTCCCCCGAGCCTTGTCGTCCGTGGACCGCAGCTTTGTAAAGCATTACCTCATTCCTTAAATAGATAGGCTGCAGCATCAGATGTTAAACTTGAGAAGATTGTTTGAGCCTGTATGTTTAGCTCTTTGGTTTTAAAATTGGTTCAAGCTTTAGACTGCTGACGTCTGTTTATTTTGTTGTTAAAATATAGAAATACAGTTACTAAATTAGAATTACTGAAAAATCAAGGTTATGCTGCTGAATACAAAGAGTAATATGGATACTTGATTGAGCACCCAATCTCAAAAAAGCCTGCTTTTTCTTTATCGTTGACTTGGGTGTATTGCAGACTCCTCTAGCATTTTTATCAACTTGGTGGATTCCTGCATTTTTAAAAGATGCCTAGTATCATTTTGTATTGATTTACATTGTTGTTTAGTTTTGTTGAGCTATTATAGACTGTGTAGCATTTTAATCACCTTAATGGATTTCTGTATCTTTGTCTTATTTTGGGTCCTATGCCAGGTTCTAATACTTGCTGGGGCTGGAACATGGTCCCCTTGTTCAAATACATTTTCACCAGGTTTCTGTTTTCCATGGTTTCCTTCACTTGTGTAAGCTTGGCTGCCCTGGAACTATCTCTGTAGACCAGGCTGGCCTTGAACTCAGGGATCTGCCTGCATCTGCCTCCTGAGTGCTGGGATTAAATGTATAAACCACCAATTCCTTTTCACTTTTGTCTGATTCCTTTTCACGGGTTGGGTGGAGTTTTGCGCTGAGCTCACCACTACCTTCTTTATTCTATTTAGGACCTTGCTTTTCTTTTAATCTCCTTGAAGCACAAGGACCATTACAATTCCTGGTGTCCCTTTTCTCCTCAAACTGTGCATTTTGTAGTTTAACTTGCTCAGCTTCCTCCTTTTCATTATAAATCTGCATAAAACTAGCCACTAATAACCACACAACACACTCAATGCTAGGCTGTTTTGAAATCTCTCCCAAACCTGTTAATGACTTTTCAGGTAAGCCTCAGGCAGACTTTTTGGACAAGGGCAGAAAGCAGCCACATTCTTCTACAAAATATCGCAGTGGTCTCTAGGCCACATACTAATGGTCTCTGAAACCTTTTGAACTGGGCCTCCGTAGTTGTAATCACCCTCAGCACCACTGTCTTCCATGTTCCTACCAGTATGGCTCATTAAGCCCCACTTAAACCATTCAGCTGCTTTCCTAATCCCAAGTCCCAAAGTCCACATTCCTCCAAACAAAAGCATGGTCAGCTCTATTACAGCAATACCCTAGCCCCTGGTACCAACTTCTGTCTTAGGGATTTATTGCTGTGATGAGACACCATGACCACAGCAACTCTTATAAAGAAAAATATTTAATTGGGGCTGATTTACAGTTTCAGAGGTTTAGCCCATTACAGTCATGCAGGAAGCATGGCACCACACAGGCAGACATGGTGCTGGAGAAGGAGCTGAGAGTTCTACATCTGGATCCACAGACAGCGGGAAGAGAGAGGGACACTGGGCCTGGCTTGAGCACTTGAAACCTGAAAGCCCATCCCAGTGACACTTCCTCCAACAAGGCCATACCTCCTAATAGCGCCACTCCCTATGGGACTACGGGGCCATTTTCATTCAGACCACCACAGTTTTTTTTAAGATACATATTTTCATTTTATAGTTGGTTATTTATTGCTCATTTATAAATCTATCATAGAAAGATTTAACTAAAAATGACTGACAAGGACAGTTGATGAGGATAGGCTGAAGCAGAAGTCAGAAAAGGAACATTTGCTTGAGGACCAGTTTTATAAGTATTACTGTTTTTGGTAAATAATGTTAAATCTCAAGTTTGTGTTATATTTTGTTTCCTTTTAAATCTCATTACATTGCAAATGAAGATTATGAGTGCTTGAATGACAAGGACCCTCTTGTCATTCACCCAGAAACCTTCTTTCAAGGATTTCGGCATACTCTGAGATTAGTATATCTCAATTCCAGTTCCTACTTGACTACTAATTTGTTCTATGTAGATTTAGGTAGCACAATTTAGGTAATTTCTTTTATGTAATGCTGTATGAGTCCATTTTGTTGCTATAACAAAATACCCAAAGAGTAGTAGTTTAGGAAGAAGACAGGATTACTTAGTTTCCAATTCTGGAGGTCCAAGATGGGGAGCACACACTGTCCCCTGAAAATCAAATGAACCAGCTTTGTACAGAAACAAGCATGCTATGAAAGAACAACTGAGACTGAGGAGTGGCAGGCATACTTCATAACCATCCATCCCTAGAGTTAAGTTACCCTCTTGTGAAAGATTGACTTTGAAGAGTGGTGTACTTGTAGATAGTGCACACCAGTGCAGGTGCCTTCAGAGGCATCAGAGGTCCCGGACCTGAAGCTACAGGCGTTTGTGAGCTAAGAACCAAACTCCAGTCCTCTGCAAGAGCAGTGTGTGCTCTTAACTACTGAGCCCGCCCGCTCTCTAGCCCCCAAGTCACTCCTAGGAACCACATTGTTTTCATGAGGATGGAGTCCTTAGTATCTAGTTACTTCTGAAAGGCCCCGCCTTTGTCCCATTTTTAACTGCCAGTGTATGTGAGTTTTAACATTAGTTTTACTACAGAAAAACCATAGAAGTAGCATGTGGTGATATATTGTGTACCTTAATAAACTTGCCTGAGGAACTCTATGAAATCCTCAGCCTAAAGAAAGTGAGTTCCAGTTTCCTCACGCCTTTCTCTGCCCTGCCATATTACTTCCTGGGATTAAGGGTGTGTGCCACCACACCTGACCTCTATGTCTAATCTAGTGGCTGGCTCTGTCCTCTGACCCTCAGGCAAGTTGATTAGGGTACACAATGTATCACCACAGTAGCACTATGCAGAGCTAACAGTCTTAGGTTTTCCTGCCTTTTCCTCCCTTATCTGGCCATTTCTTACCCATTGTTTTTAAAGTAAACTTTGTGATAAAGTGTAAGATTTATAAATCTGAAACTTGATAATTATAAAGTGAATAGATTGCTATTAATAGAACTGAAATGTGACCAGTATAAAGAAAGGTTTCTTGTGCCTTCTCAATCACTTTCCCCCATGATAACTGCCATTTTCTTACCAGTTTTTTTATAAATAAAAATTATTTTGTATAAAATTATTGAATTTTTATAAGTAGACATTACATAATGTATACTTGGGTTTATTTTGTTTCCCTTTTTTTAAAATCTGCATTGCTGGGGGTTAAACTCGGGTCCTTGTACATGCTGAGTAAGCACTGTACCTCACCGAGCACCCAGCACCATGCCTCAGTTTCTTAAAATTAACCTTAGTGGGTTTGTCTGTGTTTTAGTATTTACTACTAGCTCATTTGTTTTGGAATATGGTATTTCTTTATCAATGTATCATGATCTCTCTGGTGTGTTATTATACACTCTGAGTTATTTCTGCTTTGGTGTTTTTAGGAATAATGCTGCTGGTGGAACATGGCAGCCCACGTCTTTAATCCTAGCACTCAGGAGCCCGAGACAGAGGCAAGCAGATCTATATGAATTTTGGGTCATCCTGGTCTAAATAGTAAACCCTAGGCTGGCAAAGGCTATGAAGTGAGGCCCTGTTACAAAAAAAAAAACAAGAAAGAGAAAAAATTTGTTTGTTCTAAAACTTTTAGAGAACATGAAGCTGGGGAGGGAGGGAGAAAGGGAGGGAGGATCTGGGAGGAATTAGGGGGAAGAGTAACATCAGTTGTATACTTAAGAATTGTATAATCTCAAGAATAAGTAAAAACATTTTAAAAAAGAATACTGCTTTGAACATTTTTGTCTTATGGTGTCTATATGTCTGTGTTTGTATTGGGAAATGCCAAGGAGGGAGTGACTGAGTTATAGAGAGCATAACATATTTGATTTTGATGCATAGCTCTCAAACCTCCAACATGATTGCACCACATTTATATTTCTGACAGCTTGGTGGTGTTGGTGTTTATTTTAGCTCTTCTACTGAGTGATAGTGGCACCTTATTTCATTAGATTGCTGCTTGATTGATTTCTCTAACCTTTTGTTTGGATTAATTTTATTAACTGGTAGAATGAGAAGACTCTACAAGTCTGGATCATAATAACTGTTATTCATATGTAGTTGCTGTACTTTCTTTATGTGAGGAACAGATGGATGTTAGTAGCGTTTGTTTCTTAGTATTTTGAGGTGCATGTCTTGAGTATCACTATAGTTTTCTTTTTTCCCCTATGAAATGAATTCAAGAACAGTTAACATTTTAAAAGCTTATGTTAACCTCTTGTTGAGTTCTGTGAGAGAAATACAAAGCCTAAGTGAGAATTAGATAGCCTTGGTCATGTGAGTAGTTGCTCTGGGAAGGTACTGGTGCAGGTGCCATGGGTGGGGGTGGGTAGAATCAGGGGGACTTAACTGCCAGCACCGTGGGTAGGGTTGGTACTGGGACTGAGTTCAGCTTGCACAGTGAGTGGGGAGAGGGTCTGTCTGTGGGGATTAATAAATAACAGAGCCGAAGTGACGCTCGGGCAGGGACAAAGGCCTGGTAGAAGCAGCATGGGGGACAAGGAGAGAACTGAACCTGAGTCTTCGCACCTTCGTCCTCACAGGCTGTATCCTCATGGGTTCCACAGATCTGTCGCATCTTGCCTGTGAAGCCAGCATCCTAACGGCACTAGTTCTGCCTCCAGCCGGAGCAGTAACCAGGCACCGTAGACCATGGCTGCCACGACTCCCTGGGTGATTGAGCACATTGAAATGAATCTCGGGAAAACAACTTTCTAGGCAGCCTGTGGGAAGGGTGTCTTGGAGGTGCTCTTTTCTTAAGAGAACGTCTTTAAAATGAATTTAATATATTCATACCTGGGAGCCTGAAATGGCTGGAGTCTGGCCAGTTCTTAAACTCTCAAGGCATCTTTTCTGTTGTCCTGATGCAGTCCTTAGTTGCTTATTTCCTTATTTTAGTTTTTTTTCATTTTACATACCAACTGCAGTTCTCCTCCCTCCGCTCTCCTGCTCTCCTCTCCCCTCTCCCCTCCACTCCTCAGAGAGGGTAAAGCCTCTTAACAGCTCTAACTTTGCAGAAACCATGCCTCCTTGGCCTCAACTTTATACAGGCTTTTCTGACCAAATTGCAAGTCTTTCTGCTTCATTTTTACTGTAAAGCTGGTTAAAGTAACCTGCCTGCCTGTCCCACATTCTGAATGCTGGGCTACCTTGAAACTTCCTCTGCTAGATTAAATTCAGGCTTCTAGAAGGATTCAGGGCATGAACAAAATATAGACAACATCTTTGCCATGTGGTAACACAGAATCTTTTTTCTCATCCTTAGCCTCTGCATTTTTTTTTTCCTGCAGGGGTGTGGGGGTGTGGGGGTGGGAGGGTGTGGAGACAGGATTTCTCTGTGTAGCTTTGGAGCCTGTCCTGGAATTCACTCTGTAGACCAGGCTGGCCTCGAACTCACAGAGATCCGCCTGGCTCTGCCTCCCAAGTGCTGGGATTAAAGGCGTGCACCACTGCCTCCCGGCTAGCCTCTGCATTTCTATTGGCATGCTGCCCTTTGAGCGTCTATGAAAATTAAGCATTATAACATTCTAGGGCTTCTAGCCCACATCTCCAATCTCTTCTGGATTTTTCATATACTAGTTCCAAAGGTTTCTGGACCCTAGACGGTCAGATTAGTGAAGCATTTATTCCACTCCTCGTACTAGTGCTCGGTGTTGCTGGTTTTGTTGTCTTCATAGCTGTAACTAAACACCTAAACAGAGCAACTTCACAAGGGGAAGATTTACTTGTCATCTGGCCTTGATAGGGTTCAGTCCATGACTGGTTGTGGCATTTCACCTTATTATAGACAGGACACAGACCAAGGGACCAAGGACAAGATTATCCCCCACTCCCTACCCCAAAAGAGGACCTGCCTCCAGTGGCCTACTTCTACCTTGGCCTTATTTCTAAAATTTTTAGCTAATCTCCTAAAATAGTGGTGCCATTTACCAGGCCTTGCATACATGGACCTTTTGGAGGTAAACTTGCTGTCTAAGCCATAATACCATGTAAGGTCTGTAGCATGAATCTTAACAGTTCTTATTAATAAAATCAAACCTGGGGCCAGTTATTGGGGTGAAATGCTGGATGGTCAGTGAGACAGAACAAGCCACAGCTAACCTCACCTGGCCAACTTCTCAGCTGATCTTGTTTCCTCAGACTGGAAGCCTCTGTGTCCTCATATCCGAATGGCTAATCAGCTGAACTGTGCTGCTCAAAACCTAAAGGCTTAACCAGCCAAATGCTTCTAGTTTCTGGTTCTCACGCCTTATATACCTTTCTGATTTCTACCACCACTCGCTGGGATTAAAGGCTGGCTTTCTGGGATTAAAGCCTTATGTCACCGTACTTGGCCATTTCCAATGTGGCCTTGAACTCACAGAGATCCAGAGGGATTTCTACCTCTGGAGTGCTAGGATCAAAGGTGTGTGCGCCACCATTTTCTAGCCTTTGTATCTAGTGGCTGTTCTGTCTCTGACCCCAGATAAATTTATTGGGGTGCACAATATCTTGGGGAACACAATACCACCACAAAGGTCGGTTTTACATTTGAGGCTTTGACTTCTGAAAAGTTAGATTCGTGGTCCATCTTTGTTCAACGTCTTTAACTCCTCTTATTCTGTTGGTTTCTTGCTGTCAGCATTTAAACATGTTTTAACTTCTCATTTTTTAACCATGCAGCAAACATTTACCCATCTCCGCTTTAACATTCCCCTCTAGATACCTCTCTTTTTATTGTCGCACCTCAAAGCGGAGTGAGTTCACGGCCCTTTTTACTCTCAGTTCATGTTGTCCTGTTGCAGTGTGACTCGCTAACTCGTTCATCTCCATGGCTATTTCCTGAGAGCCTGCGACTATGTACAGAAGTACTGCTAGGAATACATTAGTAAGCAAAGCCTGACAGCCCTTTTCCTGTGCAGTTTACAGTCCAGTTAGGGGAGGGAGACATTCCTTAGTGAAGAGCTACACAGAGAAATGTAAAACTGCAGCAGTGGGGGTATTATGAAGAAGAAGAATAAGAATAAGAAGAAGGAGGAGGAGGAGGAGGAGGAAGAAGAGGAGAATAATAATAATAATAATAATAATAATAATAATAGAGTGTATTGACCATCAGGAAAGTTTCTCTAAGCAATGACAATAGAGAACTAACATAAGAGTGTTCCCAGGCAGAGGAGAGGACCTCTCTTGGACCAGAAACAGCATGCTTATGCTGGAGACCTGCTTTACTTTAAAACGGCAAGCGCAGGCATTGGTTAAAGTCCAGTTTGACCGGAACACAGACCCGGAGGAGGGAACACGGTGCAGGATGAAATGGAGGAAGTGGCCGGGGACGACTTGTGCGCTGCTTCCTCAGTTAGAATTTGCTCTTTCTTCACACCTCCTTTTCTTTTGAAAAGGCTTTGCATTTGTTGATTTATTTATTATGGTTTTTTGAGACTAGGTTTCTCTGTGTAGCCTTGGCTATCCTGGAAGTCACCCTGTAGACCAGCTGACCTGGAACTCACAGAGATCCACCTGCCTCTGCCTCCCACGTGCTGGGATTAAGGTGTGCGCCACTACCACCCGGCCTACGATCTTTTTCTTTATGTGAATGACATTAAAAGATGTGAATTAAAAGAGATCTCAGAGTGGTTACTGTTAGACTGAATAGGAAGTTGTATCCAGTGAGCTCTGATGATTCTTTGGACTGAACTGCTAGCCACAGCAGTAATACTATCAATGAAGACAAGGTAGTATTTTTAAAAGAGGTAAAAGGTAAAATCCACAAAACCTAGATGTTGTGATGACTTCCATGTGTGGTTATGATAACCAAATTAAGATAACTTAAAATAGGACCAGACATCTAAGTAAATGTTAGTTGTTTTGTTGCTGTTGGTAGTTGATTGGAAGCTTAAGGGGTTCAATACAAAGTCTGACTTTTAACATTCTGGAATGTATAACTAGATGAGAGTCAAAATATTGGAGCAAGGGTTATAATTTGTATCTTCAGGTATGTTCCATTTGGTTTGTCAATAGGATGATCAGTTGCCTTTAGCTGATGGTTGGTTGTAGCTTAGAAGTGTGAATTTATATCAGTTACCTGATACAGAAGATAACTTTTTCATTGATGCTTTGGCAACTTAAGAATGTAGGATGAAGGTTAGGGAATGAGCCATTAAGAACATGAAAAAGCAGTGTCCAGAAGAGAAGAGAAAAATAAGAATTTTGAAAAATCAGGATTTCAAAAGAAGGACCTCGAATTTTAAAGCCAATGAAAAGTCAGAAGATGAGTAGGATTAAAGCAGATTGGATATAGCCACACAAGTTTGGTGACTCAATATTTTGATGAAGTTATTTTGATGGAGGGACAGATGGGAATCAGATTAGTGTAAGCTGTTGTGAGTAAGATATGAGAAAATTAAAACAGCTGGTGTTGAGAAATCCTGAAGAATTTACAAGAGTCAAGTGAAGGTTGCTTAGCTTTGTTTAAATGGGAGGGAAGTCAATCTGTTTAAAAATTGCAAACTGTACATGGTGGCTCATGCCTGTGATCCCAACATTCAGGATGCTCATAAATTAAGGGCTAGCCTGAGCTGCATAACTCATTGAAACCCTCTTGTGATGAAACAAAAACTAAACTAAAGGAAACGATACGAATAAAAATAAGAGTTGACTGTAGGAGAGAGAATCAGGAATTGGTAATTCTGGATAGGATAACGAAGTAAATGTGGTTAGTCTCAAAGGTCTGGCAACTCTTCTTCCTAGTGAGAAAGAGTGAAGGACTGGCAGATAGCTGTGTTTGGAATCAGAAGCATCGGGGTGGTGCCCAGTCTTTTTTTTTTTTTCTGAAAAAGAAGCAGTGAGATCTTCTGCTAAATGGAAGAGGAGGAAAGTGAAGCTGAAGGGTGAAGTAGATTGTATGGTGGTTAGCAGTGCTTCTGAAGGTTCTTTGGACACGTATAAATGACTAGTGAAGATTTACCTTTAGCTAGCCTCAAAGCCTTGTTTTCGTCTGGTCTCACCCTTCTTTTCCAGTCATGTATCCCTGTTCTTTTAGCTTTTGTACTTTTGATATGTGCTGATAGCTTTATGTCCACTTTTACACAAGCAAAAGTCATCTGAAGGTGGGGACCTCAATTAAGAAAATGTTTCTAAGCCGGGCGGTGGTGGCGCACGCCTTTAATCCCAGCACTCGGGAGGCAGAGCCAGGCGGATCTCTGTGAGTTCGAGGCCAGCCTGGTCTCCAAAGCGAGTTCCAGGAAAGGCGCAAAGCTACACAGAGAAACCCTGTCTCGAAAAACCAAAAAAAAAAAAAAAAAAAAAAAAAAAAAAAAAAAAAAAAAAAAAGAAAATGTTTCTATAAGATGGGGTTGTAGGTGGACCTGTAGGGCATTTTCTTAATTAACGATGGGGGAGGGCTCAGTCCACTGTGGGTGGTTCCATCCCTGGGCCAGATGGGAAGAAAGAAAGCAGATTGAGAAGACAGTAAGCAGCATCCCTTCATGGCCTCTACATCGGCTCCTGCCTCCAGGTTCCTTCCCTGTTTGAGTTCCTGCCCCGACTTCCTTCCATGATGAACAATGATATGGAAATGTAAGCCAAATAAACCCTTTCCTCCCCAACTTGCTTATTGGTCATGGTGTTTCATCACACCCATAGAAACCCGAGTAAGACAAGGTCCCTGTGTTCAGAACCTAACTAACATACCACAGTACCTGAAACACACTTTACCTCCTTTCGCTCTCATGTTTCTTCCCTTAAATGCCACTTGCTCCTCGAGTGCCCTAGATTGCATCAAGGCCCTCTTACTATTTATTCTCACAAGATTCTGTTTCTTTGTGCACTTGCCTTTTTCTGTAAATATTGTAGTCACGTTTAGTTTAGCATCTTTACTACCTAGCTTTTAGCTCTGTAAAAGTACTGTCACTCTGGCAACACAATTCTGAGAAATGGTGGGCTGCCCCGAGGGATTAGGAGCACCTTGCTTTCTTGTCATTCACAAGATATGTGGAGGATCAAAAGGTCCGTAAAGGACTCTTCATCCAGCACCAGAAGCTACTCACTCGGGAGCATCACTTGAGTTCCAGCTGTGTCTCACCCTGTGGAATAGAGCAGCAGGCTCAGCCCCTGGCTAAAAGTAGCTCTTCTGGGGTTTCGTGGCTTTATTGTTGTTGGTTTGTTTGCTTTTGTTTTGTTTTGCAGTGGTGGTGGTGGTGGTGGTTTTTTTAGTTTCTTTTTCTTTTCTTTCTTTCTTTTTTTATTTAACTATATGAAGAAAAAATAAAATGAGGCCTCCATCTTAGAGATCTGCCTGCCTCTGTCTCTGGGATTAAAAGCTGCCCCACCACACCTCAGAACAGATAATTTTCAAAGATGAGGAAAGAAAAACTCAGCTTTGGATTTTAATGGGTTGTGCACACCCACCCCTAACTCTTCAGATTGTTAGACTAAACCCAGCTGGGAGGATTATCCCTCAAGAAGCCACCAGGGAAACCATTTACCTCCTAAAGAAGAGACTTTGTCTGTGTACACTGCTGCTCTAGTATATGATACGTTCTTTTTTCTTGTGCAGATGTTAGAAATGTCCCAGATGGATGGGATCCGCCCCCAGGGTCCCTGGCTTTCTTTCCTCCTCTGTCTGTTATTCACCCTGTATATTGGAGGCTTAGTAGTTGTTTTTGAACTTTGTGTCGCTGGCTGAATCTCCAAGTTCTCTCTAGTGACAGAGCTTCCCTCCCTCTTGAGAGAAGTCACCCACGTTTGCAGCCAGCAGTTGTACAAGGCAGGTTGTGGCCTTGAATTTCTACAGCTCTGCTCCTCCTGACCGTTCTGCACCTTGGGTGTGTGTGTGTGTGCACCTCTCTTAGGAGCCTGTCCTCATGTGGAGTTCCACCTGTAAATCTCTCTTGAGGGAGTCTTTCCTCTTTTTACTTCAGTTGTATTAGTTGAGAATGTAACAGATACCTTTAAGGCCTGTAGTTCCATGGGGATAAGGGTCACCTTTAGGGGGTGCCCCTAAAGCTTTCCTGAATGTTTGGATTTTCCAGGCTTTATGAACAAAGGAACATCAGACACCCCCCCCCCCCCAATAATGCTATCTATGGATCAGAAGATAGCTCTCAGCTACTTCTCCAGCACAATCCCTGCCTGCCTGCTCCCCCCACCCCATGATCATGGACTAACCCTCTGAAGCTGTAGCAAGCCCCCAGTTAAATATTTTCTTGTATGAGTTTCCTTGGTCGTGGTGTCTCTTCACAGCCACAGAACACTAAGACAGAAGTTGGTACCAAGGAGTGGTGTATTGCTGTGACAGGCCTGACCATGCTGTTGTTTGGAGGAATATGCAACACTGGTACTTTGGACTAGAAAAATGATCAACTGATTTAAGTAGGGATTAATAGGCCATCTTAGTAAGAGCATGGACAACAGTAATCGTGAAGGCAGTGTGGACTATGCAGGCCCTGCCCAAGAGGTTTCAGGGGGAGATGAATATTAGCAAATGGCCTGGAGACCATTCTTGTGATATTTTTGCAAAGACTGTGACTGTTTTTTGTCATTGTCCTTAAAATTTGCCAGAGGCCAAATTGAAGAGTTTTGGATTAATATCATTGCAGAGGACATTTCAAAGCAGATTAGTATCGACTGTCACATAGTTACTAGTAATCAATCTTATTCAGATCTAAAATGAAAGGAGCAAACTGGGCGAGAAAAATACAAAATGAGCAATTTGAGGAAAAAAAGAGCACCAGCAAGTATAATATTGGAACCAAGTCTTGTGTTCCAGGTTTGAAGTTTAAAGAAAGACTGGATTCAAAATGGAATAAAGGGAGTGGTACCCTGAGAGTGAGCCCCTCCCTCCCCAGTTAACCCTGCAACCTGTGGCTGGAACAGGCCTGAGGGATTTCCTCAGCCTAGAAACCATCAACAAGTTAAATCTTATGCAAATATGAGTCAAGGAGGGGGCCAAGTACTGGCCCTAGCAAGCAGAACTTAGCAGCTCTGGCCACCTGGTTCTGGATTTTCAAGGCCCATACAGGAAACGGTTGTGGAACCTTCTTCCTCTGCAGTTAAAGACAGCTGCTGAGGTTGGTCAGCTGGCAGGAGAGCCCCTGCATGGAGACCCAGAGAGGCTGTTGTATGAAGCCTTGAAGATGAAACCCAATGGTGGAGACCCCTAGCAAGCTGTTGAAGATGCCAGAGGCATGGGATACCTGCTAAGTAGAGCTGAGGCAGGATGTGGAACGAGCCCCAAGAGAGAAGTGTGCTACAGTCAGCAAAGTTGGAAGGGAAAAGGCGTCCACTAAACCTTTTGGCTTTAGACCTAGAGACACAGGGTTGGAAGTTTGCCCTTCTGGTTTCCATCTTGCTTTGATCCAGTGTTTCTTCCTTTGCCCCCTTTCTTTCCTTGTGGAATTGTGGTGTGTATTCTGTGCCATTGTATAGTGGAAGTGTGTGCTCTGCTTTATTTTACTGGGGGTTACAATTGAGAGATTGCCTTGAAGCTCAGAAGAGATTTTGGACTTTTAAGCAGTGTTAAGACTGAAAAACTATGAGGATTTTTGAAGTTTGACTGAATGCATTTTGCATTATGATATGGCTACAAGCCTGTTGGGGCCAGGGAGTGTAATGTTTGAAAGAGGTCCCCATAGACTCATATGTTTGAATGCTGGGGTCCCCAGTTACTGGAAGTATTTGGAAAGGATTAAGAAGTATGGCTTTGTTAGAATGGGGGTGACCTTGTTGGAGGAGGTGTGTCAATGGGGGTGGGCTTTGAAGGTTTAAAAGCCCACACCAGGCCCCATCTCTCTGTCTGTCTGTCTGCCTGTGGATCAGGATGTAAGCTCTCACCCGCTTCCTGTCTGCTGTCATGTTAAAAAAGAACTAAAAGAGTAATCCTCTGAAACTGTAGGCAAGCTCCCAATAAATGCTTTCTTCTGTAAGTTGCCTTGGTCATAGTGTCTCTTCACAGCGATAGAACAGTAACTAAGGCAGCAATTTATTTTTCAAGCATAACCCATATCACAGCTGAGGATAGCATTGGCCAGATGAAATGTTAGAATAACTATGAAAGAATAAACTAAGCCTTACAGAAATTGTATTAGTGAGAATTTAGTCTAAGTCACTATTTTTAGTCTGCTTTCTGCCGTGGTAAAACACTACCATAAACTCCGTTTTATAAAATGGAAGTTTATTTGCTTACAAGGGTTACAAGAGGTTGTGAGCATCCTAAAGTTAAATACTAGCAACTGAACTTGGGTTCTCTGTAGGAGCAGCAAGTGTTCTTAACCACTGAAACATCTCTAGCCCCCAAGTCAAACTTTTTTAAAAGCCTTTTAGTTTACAATACGAGGTAGAAAGAAAAAAACAAAACAACAACAACAAAAAACCCAAACAATTCTTAGTATTCTACATTCTAATAAAACACTTGAGATTTCAAGAGATTTATAGGGGATTATATTTCTCAGAACTTGAGATCAAGTAAACAAGTTTTAACTCCTTCAGTTTTAACTTTCCCTTATGTCTTAGCCACTCTTCTGTGTCTGTGATGAGACATCATAACCAAGGCAGCTTATAAAGAAAGCAGTAATTAGGGGCTTGCTTGCAGTTTCAGAGGGTTAGTCCATAATTGTCCTGTCAGGGAACATGGTGACAGGCAGACATGCCACTGGAGCTGGAGCTGAGAGCTTACGGCCCTCTTCCACAGTCAGGGGCAGAGAAGAGGGAGCCTGGGCCTGGGGTGGGCTTTTGAAACCTCAAAGCCCTCCCCAGTGACACACCTTCTCCAACAAGGACACACCTCCTAATCCTTCCTAAACACTCACTAACTGGGAAACAAACATTCAAGTATATAAGCTATGGTGAGCATCCTCAAACGCCACACCTTCTAACACTAACAAGATCTGTAATTTTAGTTTGGAGGCCAGGTTTTTGTTGTTGCTGATGTCATTAGATACGATATTGTTGGTTGTTTCTGCTCTTTAGGGGGGCCCACCACCCAGCTCTCAAATAAATCACACAGAGGCTTATTCTTAATTATAAATGTCTGGCCTTAGCTTGGCTTATTTCTTGCCAGGTTTTCTTAATTTAAATTATCCTATCTTTGGCCTTGGGGCTTTTATCTTTCTCTATTCCTGTACACCTTTTCTTTCCTTCTTATTCCGTGTCTTGCTGTGTAGCTGGGTGGCTGGCCCCTGAAGTCTTCCTCTCCTTGTTCTCTTGCTCTTTCTCTTTATTGCCTCCCAGATTTCTCCCTCTATATATCCTCTCTGCCTGCCAGCCCCACCTATTCTTTCTCCTGCCTCACTATTGGCCATTCAGCTCTTTATTAGACCATCAGGTGTTTTAGACAGGCAAAGTAACACAGCTTTACAGTGTTAAACAAATGCAACATAAAAAAATGCAACACATCTTTGTACCATCAAGCAAATGTTCCACAGGATAAACAAATGTAACACATCTTCAAATAATAGTCTACAACAATATGAAGCACTGCTCAGTGTCTAGTTTCATTTCAAAAAAGGTTTACATTTGGTGGGATTTTGGCATCCGGCTGCCCTTTCTCTCTCCCCATGATTCCATCCCGTCTTGGTCCATCTGAGCTTTTCTCCCCTCCCTGTAGTCAGCAGTGCTTCATGCCTTCCTCTAATAGTCTTTCTTGTTCCATCTGGGAAACTTACAGGCTTGGCATTTTTCTTCTTTGAACTTGTTGAATATTAATATCAAACCCAGCCCCATCCTGTAGCGCCCCTATAAACTAGCAGTGAGCAGCACCACCCTTTTGAGAAAGTTGATTTCATCTCCATTTTAGAGCAGATGTTGTATATATTTATTGGTAGAGCCTTGTCCAGGGTCCCTTTAGACTTAATTTGAGTTTTGTCATGAGGCTCCACAGCTTCCGTTTGCACTGACCCTTTGCCTCTCTTTCAGCATCTTTGAAATGCTCACTATAAAAAGATGGCTATGAACTGTACCAAGTGGTCCTCTTAGCCATCTTAGTTACATTTTCAGTGTTTCCTAATAGTTTATGCTCTGCAAGAAATGAATCTGAATTGTGATCCTGCAGATAATGTTCTTCTTGGGCAGCTGTTCCCTGCTCAACAGCGCCACAGTCCATGCCCTCTGTGGAACCACCTCTGCCATTTTCCCTGATTTCAAATTTCCAGCACCCACAGAAAAGCCAGGCATGGCCAGATGTGTCTGTCACCCCAGCAGAGAGTCAGTCCTGAGAGCTCACTGGTTAGCCAGGCTGATGAAAACAGCAAGCTTTAGGTTCACTGAGAGACTGTCTCAAAAATTTAGGTGGAAAGAAGAAAGACACCTGTTAACTTTCTCTGGCCTCTGTCTGCACAGGCATTGACCCACGTGCCTGCATGTGCGCGCGCGCACACACACACACACACACACACACACACACACAAAATACTAGCAAACTAAATACATAGTAGGAAATGTCAAGTCCTCCAAAGCTATAGTAGTAAAATACTTGTCATTTAGTAAGATATTTAAAATTTGCAAAAACTGTATCTGCTAAGCTACTAAACTATTATAGATCTGTGACAAGATTTAAAAACCACTCAGTATCGGGCTGGAAAGATGGCTCAGGAGAAGACCCAGGTTCAATTCCAGGACCCAAATGGCATCTTAAAATCATCCCAGTCCCGGGGAATTGACACCCTCATCTGAACCTCTCAGGTGTCATGCGGTACACAGACACACTTGCAAGTAAACACCATACACATAAAATTTAAAACTTAAAAAAACAAAAACAAAAACTCAGAAAGCGTTGCTTGCCTCACACTCCCAGTGGTTAGGACATTGGCTGCAAATGTCAGGCACCACATTTCTGTGCGCTCTCTATATACTATCTTTAGCTTCATTGTGAATGTATTATTTGGTGCTCCCCCAATATATTTTTCTTTCAAAGTCATCTATAAGATGACAACCCTTGACATTTTTTCAGTATTCCTTTTTCTTTCCAGCAGCTGAAGTTATTTTAGGACCACTTCTGGCACCCTAGCATTAGAAATGGCTGCTCGCCAGCTTCTTCCAGCAGGGTGCTTGGGAGAAGAGCTGTCTAAGGAAAGATTACTTCAGAGCAGTCAGTTCATCCACTCTGTGTTCCGAATCCCTTCTGTTTCCATCAGAACTGTGACAGCTACTTTTATGGTTAATGTGCCATATACTCTGGATTTTACAATCATTGGTGAAGTCAATATAGACTACAGTGTTTAAGGAATATGATTTGAGTGTGCCATCGTATCATTTACTCCTCCTCCCCTGAAAAAAGCTCACAATAAGGCCTTAGAATTTATACTAGGAAAAAAGTTGTGGCTTCCCTGAAGGATCGGTAGACTATTTTCTTTTGAGGGTGAAAGCTAGATAGGATCCCCCTATGCAGCCCAGACTGGCCTCAAAGTTGTTAGGTTCAGCCTCTCAACAGCTGTAGGCCATCACCCGTAGCTCAGGGGAATTGTCTTTAATGACAGATACACTAATTGATTTTCCTCTTGGCTGTTCAGGGTATAGTACCCAATTTTGATACTATCTGACAGCAACTCTGTGAGTCTTTGCTAAATATGTTCTAAAGTGTGTGTGGAAAGAGGGATTTTAGGAGAAAATCGATAGAGGCATTACAGCATTTGGTCAGTTCCTGCTTTGTTAGACTTAATGTTGCTGAGCCAAGCCGGTGAGTTCCTTTCTCTGTGCTTTTCTCTTTCACTAGAGAACATTGTGTGACGTGATCCTCATGGTCCAGGAGAGGAAGATACCCGCGCACCGTGTGGTCCTTGCTGCAGCGAGTCACTTCTTTAACCTGATGTTCACAAGTGGGTATTTCCAGATGAAACTGTTGTCTGGGGTTAGTCTTTTCTGTGTGAACTGGGTAGAGTCTAAATCCAGATGTCTTTTCTAGTTTTTAAAGTGCTTTAGAACTTAAGACTATAGAACAGTAAGGAGAATGAAAATGGTCAGATGTGATGCCGATCCAAGGGTAAGTGTTCTTTCCTTAGCCCTGAGGGTCAGGGTCTTTGATGGTAAGGTAGTTTCTGCCTGAATGTCAGAGTTTGTTTTCTTCACCTGGGCTAGATAGATGCATCTCTTGCATTATATCTCGCAAGTTTGTGCCTCGAAAGGGCTGGAGGGGAAGGGGGAAGAAGGGGAGGAAATGCGGCACACTGCAGTGGAAAGACCCTGAAACCAAGGCCTGATCACACTGCTTAGTATTGGTTCCTGCGGCTTGTTTATTGATGTTGAGACAGCAGCTTGCCATGTAGCCAGGGCGGGTCTGGACCCTTGAGTGATCTCCTCTCTCTGCCTGCCAAGTGCTGAGATGACAGGCGTCCTTCATGACACCTGTCTCTTGTCCTGTGATCTCAGTCATGTGAAATAATATATCTGCCTCAGGTTTGTCTTTGGTGTCCTCCCTACCTCTGAGGATTTGGAGGGAAACGGGAGAGTGACCCTGAAGGATGTCTTTCTCTTTGCACTTGAGGAAGCTCTTAGGTGAATTCAAGGGGTGCCACTAACACGGAGGGTTCCTTTGCATGTGCTTCCCTCCAGAGATCTCTGGCCCAGGGCCTTCTGTCTTCACAGAACCCGGAGCGGGTCAGTCCCTCGTTAACCTGTGGTGGCGCCGCTTTCTGCTCTCCTTGCAGCTAACATGCTTGAATCCAAGTCCTTTGAAGTAGAACTCAAAGACGCTGAACCTGATATCATTGAACAGCTGGTGGAATTTGCGTACACTGCCAGGTGAGTTAAGAAGAGTCGTTCTGTTTGGGGAAGTAAACTTGGGGTCTGCCACACACAGAGAAGCACTGTTGTAACAAAATGGTTTGCTCCTGATTCCTTAGAACAAAAAACTGTAATGGAGGAGTTGGAGGGATCATATGTCATAGGAGAGTATATTCTACAGTAATATTCAAGTAATAAAATTGTGTGAAATTAATATTCCCTCTAACTTACAGAATTTCTGTGAATAGCAACAATGTCCAGTCTCTGTTAGATGCAGCAAATCAGTACCAGATTGAACCAGTGAAGAAAATGTGTGTTGATTTTTTGAAGGAACAAGTTGATGCTTCAAATTGTCTTGGTAAGAAATACCAGATTCCTGGATCCTTTTTTTCAAAAAAATCCTCATTGTGTATTTAAATAAAGAAAAAACCATATTGGTAAGAATCTTTATTTAACCTTAAAGATACCATCCATTGAAACATTTTTTTTTTATTTATGTACATTGGTGTTTTGCCTGCATGAGGGTGTCGGGTCCCCTGGAACTGGAGTTACAGACAGTTATGAGCTGCCATGTGAGTGTTGGGAATTGACCACCCCACCCCACCCCACCCCCCACCCCGTCCTCTGGAAGAGCAGCCAGTGCTCTTACCTGCTGAGCCATCTCTCTAGCCCCCCCATTGAAACATTTTTAGTAATAAAATCTTAAAGGAACTTATAAAGAAGCACATACTAGCCTGGGTAGCAATAAGCTCAATAAATACTGTGTCACTATTTTCTAAAATGTAACATGGTTGGTTGTTTGTCCTTTTGTTTTGTTTTTCAAGACAGGGTTTCTCTGTGTAACAGCTCTGACTGTCCTGGAACTCGCTTTGTAGACCAGGCTGGTCTTAAACTCAGAGAGATCCACCTGCTTCTGTCTCCCGGGTGCCGAGATCAAAGCTGTGCACCACCACATCCAGTAGTAACATGACTTTGATGAATGGCTTTCATTCATCAAAGACAAACAACAAGGATGCTATTTATTCATGGTAGTTTTATATGAAAAACATGAACATTTTTCTTATAGGGTTCATAATGTGCTAAGAACTCTGAGGTCATATTTTTAACTTCCCTGAAGTCATATAGTCACTCTGTGAGTGAACTGGAAATGGAGTTTGAGTAAGCTGATACTTGTTTAGTACACCATGCTGTCTCTTCATTGACCAGTTTGTTTTGCAGTAGGAAACAGAAATCATAAATTAAGGTGAGATGATCCTTACTGGCAGCGAGCAAGTACTCAGCTCTTTGTAGTTACATTTTCCTATCCATACTGTAATTCATAGGCTTTAGGAAAAGAGAAGGAGATCCAGGACAACATGGAGAAAAAGTAGAATCAAGGAAATCGAGGGGCCTGGAACCTAGTCGACACTCAGATTTCTGACTCTAAGGAAGGATGGAGGGATACTGAGGACAGGAAATGAAGGCTGGGCAGAGGGCTTCTGGGGATGCTCGGACTTCTTCTGTCCCAATTTTCCTCCCTAGGGCACTTTGTACTCCTTCCAGCACACACACTGTGAGCCTAGGGAGGAAAAAACTTGGAAGGCTGTCAAACAGGATAATTGCAGAAAAGAATAAAGGTCAGACAAAGGGATAAAGATGAGACTGGTCTGGTGTCCAGAAAAGGAACCGCATTTGATGGAGTGGGACAAGTAGCTATGGAATAAACATATTGATGGAATTTCTTTGTTAGCCATAGGTCAACATGGTAAGACAGACCCTATATTAGGAAATAAATACTGCCTGTTATCCACCTATGTACCAGGCATCTTCTGGGCTATAGGTAATAGCTCTATTTATCTAGCGTTTTACTTCTTTTGGGGAGGGCGGGGCGGGGGGGGGGGAGGTTAACAAAGCTAAGAGAGAAAGGATGCCCCAGTGGCCTAGAAAGGAGCCTGATTCTGAGCCTAAGCCTGGGACAAAGACAGTGACTTCAACTAGGCATGATAGCTGAAGTGGGAGGATTGCCCCTATTTCAAGGCCAGCCTGGTCTACAGAATGAGACCTTGTCTCAAAAAAGGGGGACAGTGGCAGACAGTGGCTCTGAGCCATTCACAGTCCCTCAGTAACTTGGTGCAGGTAGGATGAGAGGACCCACTTCTGCCTCCTTTCTGTGTGGATCTGAACATAACTGTCACTGCCAGCCCGTTAGAGAACTCCTGCCCAAGATCTCCAGAAGAACCTTGCCTCAAAAAACACCTTGCCACTCTTAACTTATACAGGTGCTGAGGGAACCCATGGTAACTGGTTAAATTGGGCAAAATACAACCAGACATGATGGTGTACACCTACAACCCAATACTGAGAGAGCAGAGGCAGGTTCAGGACCAGCTTGGTGTATACAGCTAGTCCAGGCTAGCCAGGGCTTTATAGTGAGACCTGGTCTCAAAATAACAAAACAAAACAAAATCATACAAAGTTCAAGGAAACCTAGTAGTTTGAGAGACAGAAAAATCACACTAAACAGCCAAAATGAATAGCTCCTGGGGACAAGAAATAGAAAGAAAATTAAAAATAGATAAGGTGGGTGGTGGCGGCGGCATGCACCTTGAATCCCAGCACTTAGGAGGCAAAGGCAGGTGGATCTCTGTCAGCTCAAGGCCACCTTGGTCTACAGAGTGAGTTCTAGGACAGTAATGGCTATACAGAGAAATCCTGTCTTGAAAAACCAAAATAATAATAATAATAATAATACAGAAAAAGCCACGCAGTGGTGGTGCACTCCTTTAATCCTAGCACTTGGGAGGCAGAGGCAGGTGGATCTCTGTGAGTTTGAGGCCAGCCTGGTCTACAGCCAGGGCTATACAGAGAAACCCTGTCTCAGGAAAGAAAAAAAAAATACAGAAAAGATGTTTGAAGGGGCAAAAGCCCCATGGTTTTCCAATCTTGACATGTAATCAAATTGTAAAGTAGATGCCCCATAAAATTCACACTAAAGATCAGTTGGGAAACTATCCATTTTACAATACTACAAATAAAAGGAAGCCATTACCGAAAGATGAAAGAGCCCGTAGAGGAAGAAACAGGGAACTAATATGAAGCAGGAGCTTCAGGAGCAGATAAAAGAAGCATAAAAGTCAGCAAACTGCAAAGGAAAAATCATTTGGACTTTAAAGACAATTTCAGGCTGAGTACAAAGACTGACTCATGAACTAAGATATTCCTTAGATATATCCTAGTGATATTTTTTATCTTTAAAAATCAAGAGCTTAGATTTGAGGTGATGAAAATGCTCTGGAGCCAGATAATAATCATGATGGGATGACATGAATATACTAAACGTGACTGGTGGTAGATTTTGTTATATGAATTTACCACCCAAAAATTAACATCCAACGTATAAGTTTTTAGAGATAAGTGATGGGTTACTAAAATGAACAAACTACTATTTCTATCATATCATGATTGAGTATGAAATGTCCCACAAAATGGTTTCTGTTTGAAGACGTAGTCTCCAATTCTTGAGAGACTATTGGATCAGGAGAGTACTAGCTTCATCACTAAGAATACCCTGGTTAGAATTTTCAGTGGTGGCAAAATGAGCTGTTTTGTTTTGTGAGACAGGGGCTGGCCTGGGAACTCAGTGTATACACCAGAGCTGGTCTCAAACTTTAGAAATTCACCTGCCTCTGCCTCCTGAGGGCTGGAAGGCATGGCCTACCATGTCCAGAAAAATAAGATGACTTTTGTTGTTTTAAACAGAAAGGGAATTTGAGAGGCTATGATACATAACTCAGAAATTGCCCATACCTCAAATGTCGGGCTTAGAAGAAGTAGAATTTGAGTAACAAACTTGTTTAGATAGATTCTAGATTCTGTGATCAGAGAATGAGTACAAGTTTATTCCCTAGGACTGTTTATAAGTACTGGTGACCAGCAACGGAAAATCCAGAGCTCCTGAAAGGAGAGAAGTGTAGGGCCTAACCCCCAACAGCAGTGCAGTACGGCAAGAAATTAGCTCTAGAAGGGCCTGTTCCTTCAGCACTTGGAAATTGAAAAGAAAATTTTAAAGAAGTATTAAAAAACAAATTATAGGCTATTAAAAGTGATAACACAATAAATCAGAATCTTTGGAATATAACCAAAGCATTTTTTAGAAAAATTTATTTTTATCTTTCTTGGTTTAAGCATCCTGCTCAAAGAGGTAAGAAAGCCTTTCAAAGTCTGTTAAGAAGGAAAGCTCAAAGAACAGCATCAGGAGTGGTGCTGTGTCTAGGAAAGCAAAAGGCAAGACCAAGCTGTCTTCAGAAGCAGAGAGCTGAAACCAGTCACCTCAGATGGCTGGGGAGGTCCCGGTGTGTTGTCTTTATGAGTTAGTGCTAGTACACACAGAAATTGAGGTTCATTTTTATTATTTAAATTTCAGATCAATAAAAAAGAGTAGAAGCTTCCCAGAAATAGGATTCCCATAATGCCAACTTTGAACAAAGAACAAGGATATGTGCATATACAGATGTGCATATACAGATGTGCATGACTTTAGCTTCACTTAGAACCAGTATTGTTTTTAGTGCAAAAAACATTTCAAATCCAGCAATGAATGTATTTTTTTCTAAAGAATTCTTCCCCTCTCCATTGAAGATGATAATAATGGAGGCTGGAGAGATGGCTCAGTGGTTAAAGGTACTTTTTGCTCTTGCAAAAGACCTAGATTCAGTTTCCCAGCACCCACATGAAGGCTCACAACTGTCTGTAACTCTTGTTGCACGAATCCTAAATGGTCTTATAATAAAAACCCAAGAGCCAGATATCAGGGCGAAAGCTAAAAGATCAGAGAAGCAGAGCAAGCCACAGCTACCACCTCTTCCCTCACCAACTCCTCAGCATGAAAGAGAGCAAGTTCCTGTCTCCTCCGGCCTTATATTCCTTTCTCTGCCAGGCCATATCATTTCCTGTCTCAACCTTCCTAGTGTTGGAATTAAAGATGTGTGATCCCAAGTGCTGAAATTAAAGGTGTGTGCCACCACTGCCTAGCTCTGGTTCTCTTTTAGACTGGATTAATCTTGTGTAGCCCAGTGTGGCCTTGAACTCACAGAAATCCAGATCTCTGCCTCTGCTTCCCGAGTGCTAAGATTAAAGGTGTGTGCCACCATTGCCTGACCTCTATGTTTAATCTAGTGGCTGGCTCTGTCTTCTGATCTTCAGGCAAATTTTAGTACAACACTCTTTAGTTCCAAAGGTCTAACACCCCCTTTTGGCTTTTGTGGACACTGCATGCACATAGTGCACAGACATATGCAGGCAAAACACACACATAAAATTATTTTTTAAAAAAATAATGACAATGCTGGTGAAGATTAATTCATGTTTGTGATGACAGGAAATTTAAGGGAACTCTATTTTCAGTTTTAATGTAAACCTAAAACTACCCTCTGCAGTTTATTAGTAATAGAGGATGTATTCAAAAATTCCATCCTTCTCTTTCACTGTCTGGAATTCTCAGATTACTAACAAGCTAAAATCTAAACATAACAATAGGTGATGAAGGCACTTCTGTGCTTTCAGTATCTATTTGTGATGTTTAAGAAAATGAAAGTTTTAACTGGTTATGGTGCCTGTAATTCTAGCACTCAAGAGGCTGAGACAAAAGGATTGTGAGTTTAAGGCAAATCTGGATGACATATTGAGACCTCATTTGCAAATCAGTAAAAACATAAATCATAAACCACAGGCCAAATAAACCACAGGCCAAATCTAAGCATCTCACTGGTGTAAGCAAATCTATATAAAAGTAGCATGCTTTTTGCCATAAGTGTTCAGAGATGAAAGATACCAGCTACCCTGGCATCTGGTTGGTAGTGGTGAGTTACGGTATAAATATGAAAGCATCAAAGCTATATTGGCCAGACATGGTAGTGCACGCCTTTAATCCCGGTGCTTGGGAGGCAGAGGCAGGCAGATCTTGGTGAGTTAAGACCAGCCTGGCAAATTCCAAGCCCCAAGGGCTATAAAAACAAAACAACAGCAGAAATCAGTGCATAACATGGTAATAAGTGACATGGAATTGAAACTGGGGGAGGGGTACTCAGTTAATATTTAGAAAGGCATTTATTTGCGAATTCAAACACCAAAATAATCTGAGAGTTTGCCGTACTCTTTCTGTGAAGGAATAGATAGTAAATACTTGAGGCTTTGTTAGCATTTGTCTTCCCCACCTCTTCTTCCCTGCCTCCCACTCCACCCCACCTCCACCCCTACCCCCCACCCTCTGCCCACTACTACTTCTATCCTCCTCCTCCTCCTCCTCCTTTTTTAAGCATTTGACATGAAACATAAAAACAGTAACCCTAGCAAGGTGGCACACAAACAAATTAAGGACTGACTAGATTTGGCCTGTGGATAGTACTTTGTCTCCTTATAGAGAACATAAGAAATTCCCTCCAAAACAAAAGTAGAATAATTGGGAAAAGGCTAAATGGAAAATATGCAAAACTTATTTATTTTTTTTTTTCAAACCCTTGTGTCGAGGGCTGACTTTCAATAGATCGCAGCGAGGGAGCTGCTCTGCTACGTACGAAACCCCGACCCAGAAGCAGGTCGTCTACGAATGGTTTAGCGCCAGGTTCCACACGAACGTGCGTTCAACGTGACGGGCGAGAGGGCGGCCCCCTTTCCGGCCGCACCCCGTTTCCCGGGAGCAAAACTTATTTTTTTAATATTTATTTTATCTATATGAATGACCTGCCTTCATGCACACCAGAAGAGGGCATCAGATCCCCATTACAGACAGTTGTGAGCTGCCATGTGGGTGCTGGGAATTGAACTCACGACCTCTGGAAGGGCAGCCAGTGTTCTTAACCACTGAGCCATTTTTCCAGCCCTTGGAAAATATATAAAACTTATGAGAGGATAATACATATTTTTATCAGTAAAGTATAAGAAAAGGATGTAAGAAAAGCTGAATGTCATAAATAATTTAGAGTGGAATAAATTGAAATGTCAAGTAGTTTTTTCAGTTGGATGTATTGTGGATTAATGTGCCCAGTATCAGGAGACAACTTGTGGGAGTTGACTCCTTTCCTGCACATGGGTCCCAGGGATATCAGGCTTGGTGGCAAGTCCTTTTATCTGATGAACCGTCTCCTCGCCCGATGTCTAGTTCTTACATGGACCTCTTCCTCTATGTTGCAGCTGTCCCCCCAAAACAATCCAAAAGTTCAGTGCAATCCTAACAAAAATCACCTCATTTTTAAGTAAGATGTGATAATTAGTTTTAAGTTTATTTGTAAAAGGAAGTGTTTAACAATGCTTAAGAGAAGTTTGGAAAAACTGATACTGTCTTATTGTCAAGCATAAAACAATCTCATATTGCCACAAAAATAGACAAATTATTGGAACAAGACCTAGATTCATGAGATCTACTTAAATTTTCCTCAAGCCTGGCTTTGTCTCCTCTCCTGCACCCCCCTAAAACACACAGCACTTTTTTTTTTTTTAAATCAAGGTATTACTCTGTAGTCTAAAGTAGCCTATAATTTGAGATTTTCCTGCATTATCTTCTCAAGTTCCGGGGTAACACATGTTTTTTCTAAAAGCGGTGTCTTCTGTTTTTCTTTTCTCTCTGTGTTTAGGTATAAGTGTGCTTGCTGAGTGTCTGGACTGTCCTGAACTGAAAGCAACAGCAGATGACTTTATTCATCAGCATTTTACTGAAGTTTACAAAACTGATGAATTTCTACAACTTGATGTCAAGCGAGTAACTCAGCTTCTCAGCCAGGACACTCTGACCGTGAGAGCAGAGGATCAGGTAGCTCACAGTACTGTCTTCCTAGGTGGTTCTTGGTAGAAAATTCTTTATCAATTCCTTCTACATGATGTTTTAATACATGACAACAAAAAAGTCTTGTATTAGGAGAAAATGTGTTCTTTATAATAAATACATTATCACAAAGTCGTTTTCATTGGAAAAGTCAAGACTATTTGAACTACAGACTGCGTGGTAGAGATAAAACTATTGGGTAC
Source organism: Peromyscus maniculatus bairdii (assembly GCF_049852395.1). Classification (NCBI taxonomy): domain Eukaryota; kingdom Metazoa; phylum Chordata; class Mammalia; order Rodentia; family Cricetidae; genus Peromyscus; species Peromyscus maniculatus. Next base: position 71,666,608 of record NC_134854.1, read on the forward strand.
CATGTTAGACACAGCAATGCCTCCCCCAAAAGATTTCCTGAACTTATGTTACCTTACATGTAGTAGAGAACTTAGAGCATGTGTCCAAGATGAGGATGAGAGGATGGGTAGGTTATAATTATAATTATGTGATAATAAGGGTCCTTAATTGTGGAAGAGAGTACAGTGTACAAAAGATTTGACCAGTCATTGCTGCTTTGGAGGTGGAAGAGGTCCACAGTACATATGGTTGATAAGAGACTAGAATTGGTCAAGAAATAATTTGTCATATGGGGCCTCCAGGTAGCCCTTCTGGCCTTGATTTTAGCCCAGCATGACTTGATTTACATTCCGTTTTCTAGAACCATCAGTTTAAGTGTCAGGCATGTAAATTCGACAAAGGTAGTTAGGAGCAGGTTGTGTGACTTTAATAGACTCACAGTTCTATATGTCAGGCACAACAGTGTGTCCAAAGTTCAGTTACCTAGGAAGCTAAAGGAGAAGAATGAATTGAGCCCAAGATGTTGAAACCAGCTAGAATGTAATGTGACCTTACATTCTAACAAATGTAGAGAAAGAAAGAAAGAAAGAAAGAAAGAAAGAAAGAAAGAAAGAAAGAAAGAAAGAAAGAAAGAAAGAAGAAAGAAAAGAAAAGGAAGATAAAAATTTCAGTTCTCAGGACTAGAGAGGTGGCTCAGTGGTTAAGCACACTGGCTGCTCTTCCAGAGGACCTGGGTTCGATTTCCAGCACCCTCGTGACAGCTCACAACTGTCTGTAACTCCTGTTCCAGGGGATCTGACACCCTTAACACCACAAACATATATGCAGACAAAACACCAGTGCACATAAAATACAAATAAAAATTATTTTAAGGAAAAAACTCACATCAGTTCTCTCATCAAAATTAACTGGCTTGTATGCAGGTGAAGAAAACATGACTTTATACTGGAAAACCTGACAGATACTGCCAGCTGGTGGTCATCAGTGATGTCATATTGAGTACGTGCTCACTTGATGTCATAAAAAAGCTAATTGTCACTGGTTTGGTTGGGTTTTGTCAACTTGACACAAACCTAGACACATCTGAAAGAGGGAATTTTAAATTTTGAGAAAATGTCTTTTTGAGACTGTCCAGGGGCTGGAGAGATGGCTCAATGGTTAAGAGCACTGCTTGCTCTTCCAGAGTTCTTGAGTTCAACTCCCAGCAACCACATGGTGACTCACAACCATCTCTAGTAGGATCTGATGCCCTCTTCTGGCATAAAGTTATACATGCAGATAAAAAGTCATATACATAATAAATAATTTTTTAAAATCTTTAAAAAAAAAAAAAAGACTGGTCTGTAGGCAAGTCTGTGGGACATTTTCTTGATTAATGATTGATACAGGAGAGTCCAGCAAGCCAGGAGGAACAAGCCAATAAGCAGAGTTCCCCATGGCCTCTGCTTCAGTCCCTGGCTTCCAGATTCCTGCTTTGAATTCCTACCCTGACTTCCCTTAGTGATGGAGTGTGACCTGAGAGATAAAGCTAAAACAAATCCTTTCCTCCTCAAGTTGCTTTCATCTTTTTTTTTTTTAAGATTTATTTATTCATTATGTATACAGTATTCTGCCTGCATGTATGCCTGGAGGCCAGAAGAGGGCACCAGATCTCATTACAGATGGTTGTGAGCCACCATGTGGTTGCTGGGAATTGAACTCAGGACCTCTGGAAGAGCAGTCAGTGCTCTTAACCTCTGAGCCATCTCTCCAACCCCTGGTCATGGTGTTTTATCAAGCAACAGAAACCTCAGACAATCATTGTGGTCACCCTCCCCAAAAGCATACTACGCTAATAATACACAAGCATCCAACAAACTGAAACGGAGGACAGTTTACCTGAACAGAATTCAGAAAGAAGGAATGTCAGAAGTTCCCACAGTCTGTCTAAAAAATCCTTAGGTGATTTATTGACTTAATATAATGTGGTCTCCTTAATGGAGTAATGGGAAGGAAAATCATACTAGATAAACACTAGAGAAATATAAAAATTATGGTATTAATATAGGAATATTAACTCACTGGTTATGACAGATGCTTTATACTGTAGTGACTGGGTACAGAGAATACTAAATCTAATCTGTTATGCACTTGACCTTAGCAAAAGACCAAAAAGCATTCTAAACATGTTGTAAAATAAAAAGCCTGTCTTTAAAATTCCAGTTCCCATAATTTATTAACTAACTCAAACATATGTGTAGTAGATGAGTATGTATATGAAATAAGTTGTTGGTGATATTTAATGATTTATAAGTTAAAGTATATTAATGAACTTGAACTTGTTCAGTGCAGTTAAATGAATGCTACAGTATTATTTTTAAAGCAATTCTCATAAATATCCTATATTTTATTAAATATAGAATTGTATATCTTAAAAATTTTTTTAGAAACGGGTAAGTCTGTTGGTTCACAGTGTAGAAATACAAGGTTAAAATAAATAACTCTTTTATCTCCTGCAATGGAAGCCCTCTTGGGAAACCTGTGTTCCTGGTCCTGAGCATAATTGGAGCTATCACTGACTAATAGACTTCTTTCGGTATCATGTGACTGCTTCTGAAGAGGAAGCTGTGGTTTGTTGTTTTAAAAAACACATCATAAATTTTGGGACTGAAGAGATGGCTCAGTGGTTAACAGCACTTGCTGCTCTGCCCATGGAGTTCAGTTCCCAGCACCACATCTGCCTAGAACACAACTGCCTAGTCACAGCTGCCTAGAACTCCAACTGCATAGAATGTGATAACCTCTTCTGGCCTCTACAAGTACCTACCAACATGCGGAGACACATACATTCATAGACAAGAAAAAATAAAGTCCCTCTACAGAATTTTATTTTATTATTTTTATTTTTTTTATTTTTAATTAATGTATATGTGTGTGGATATGTGCACTTGTGTACAAGTACCCTTAAAAGCCAGAGGCATTGGACCCGCTGGAGCTGGAGCTAGAGACCATTGTGACTTGCCCGACATGGGTGCTAGGAACCAAACTCAGGCCCTCTAGAAGAGCAGTATGTGCTCTTAACAGCCGAACCATCTCTCCAACCCCATAAATCTTTTTTTTTAAATCACAACTTTAACATTCTTCCCATTACTATGTGTATTCGTAGTTAGTCATAGCAAACACACTGCCTAAAAGGCTCACTAACACATGAGTGAAGTGTTGGAGGTATAATCAGGTGTTGAGGAATGCCAATGAGTATTTGGACAAACTCCTGAGAATAATTGTCCCCTTTTCAGTGTCAGAGTGAAAATAGATGTTTGGAATTTTGCTGCCATCTCAGAACTTTACTGTTCTGTTTTCCCCTTTAGGTTTATGATGCTGCAGTGAGGTGGCTGAAATATGATGAGCCTAATCGCCAGCCATTTATGGTTGATATCCTGGCTAAAGTCAGATTTCCTCTTATATCGAAGAATTTCCTAAGTAAAACCGTACAAGCTGAACCACTTATTCAAGACAATCCGGAATGCCTTAAAATGGTGATAAGTAAGTTGCCTTCATACCCATTTATGTATGGATCACATGGCCATCTCCCATGGACTAAAAACCCATTCAGTGGATCAGACTCACTAGCCAGAGAAAAAACATTGAAGATGTCTTCTTGGTGTGGGTTCTCAGCCCCCTGAAAAGGATTAGCCTCAGCCATTATTTTATAGTGAAAAAGTGAAGGGTTTTTTTCCCCCTTGGGCCTTTTCTAATTTGTTCACAATAGCTTTCATGTACTTTGTTCATAGTGTTTCCTTTTATTTAATTAAGCAAATCTGAATGAAGTGTGGTAACTAGTCACGCATGCTTTACATGCTGAAGAATTGTTTTTGTTTTTGTTTGTGAACTATATCTAGGTTCTGTATCTACTTTTTTGTGAAGTTGCTGGACTTCAACTTACTGAGAGGATAGCTTTGTAATTTTATTTTGTGTAGTAGGTATTTTCCTAGTTTGCCACTTTTCCTTTCCAACATTTATGAGATTTTTTTCAAATTTCAATTTTTGTTGAGAAGAAAATATGAGGTAGGAAATACAATTTTTCCTGTACTATCTAACATTAATAGACAATCCATTTTCCCCACACTAATTTAAAATGACATCTTAAACAGTTTTTGATTATGTGACTCAGCCAAATTAAGGAAGATCCATAATAGTTTTGAATCCTCATTGCATGTGATCTAAGATAGTTCTTCTCAAAGTTTTATGTGCATCTGAGTCAACTTGGGATTGTCCAGTGCACAGGGATTGGTGTGGTAGCTTTTAGGTAGTGGGGTTCAGCATTTCTAAGGTGATGGTGTGGTAGCTTTTAGGTAGTGGGGTTCAGCATTTCTAAGGTGATGGTGTGGTAGCTTTTAGGTAGTGGGGTTCAGCATTTCTAAGGTGATGGTGTGGTAGCTTTTAGGTAGTGGGGTTCAGCATTTCTAAGGTGATGGTGTGGTAGCTTTTAGGTAGTGGGGTTCAGCATTTCTAAGGTGATGGTGTGGTAGCTTTTAGGTAGTGGGGTTCAGCATTTCTAAGGTGATGGTGTGGTAGCTTTTAGGTAGTGGGGTTCAGCATTTCTAAGGAAGCTGCTACTGTGTGAACCACATTTGCATGACATTAAGAGGGGCCTTTAGCACCCACTCCCTGGTGCCCACAGCAGAGATGGTAATTGGTCTGTGGTAGGAATCAGGTAGAAATAGAGATTTCTGTGTGATTCTAACATGCCGTTACAACAGAGCACTGATATCAGGTAGTGGCACACATTTGTTATCTGCATTAAGGAACTGAGGCAAGAGGCTTACCACTTAGAGGACAGCTTCCTGTGTTACATAGTGAAACATTTCATGAGGAAAAAGAAGACTGAGATTACTGGGTTTAAGAGATCTGGAGTTTAGTGATTATTATTTTGACAACCACTCTTGAGTAACCCTAGTTCATTGGCACGTAGTAAGTGAGTAACATAGTCTTAGTAATATTGATTGCTGAGAATTGTAAATTAATTAAGATGAGGATTCTTAGACATTTATCCTGCCTCTGTCTTCTTTTTTCCTAGAACACTAGAGGGATCGAAAAGTAATTTTAAGTTACAGGGGGATTAAAAAAAAAGTAGTCCCCCCCTTTTTTTTTTTTAAGATTTATTATTTATACAATGTTCTCTCTGCGTGTTTGCCTGCACACCAGAAGAGGGCACCAGAACTTACTATGGATCATTGTGAGCCACCATGTGGTTGCTGGAAATTGAACTCAGGACCTCTGGAAGAACAGTCAATGCTCCTAACCACTGAGCCATCTCTCTAGCACCTACCTTACTTTTCAAAGCATTGACTTAGTAGTACATGAAGAGTTACCGTGTATTTTGTGCAGGTGGAATGAGGTACCATCTGCTGTCTCCTGAGGATCGAGAAGAACTCGCAGGTGGCACACGGCCTAGAAGAAAGAAGCATGATTACCGCATAGCTCTGTTTGGAGGCTCCCAACCACAGTCTTGTAGATATTTTAACCCAAAGGTAACTAATTTGTTCTGATTTTTATTTTGAAGGAACTGAGCACATATAGAGACTAACATATCTCATGGTAAGTAGTAATCGGTTGCCTAGTTCCTGTTGTTTTATAGGGTAAGGAAATTGAGAATTACATTTTAAATGTCCTCTATAACTGCTCTGGGGTGCTTTAAAAAGAACCACTACAGAAAAAACAAAGTTCAGTCTTTGTTAGCAAGTCCATGCACTGATTCTAATGTCCTTGCTTTCATTCGATGATTATCTTCAGTGAAAATCAGCTTCTTAGGCTAGATGTGTTTTCTTTCTGTAGTAATTATAATGCATTGTCATTCTAGACAATTTGGAAAAATGTATTCACAAAGAAAAAAGATAGATACCTTTATCCAACTATCTAGAAACAACACTTTTAGTCTATTTTCCAGTACATTTAATACCAATTAGAGAAGCAGATTATGAGTCATAGGTCTAGGGACACAAGTTTTAAAAATATGTAGATGTTTTGTTACATCCTTGAGATGGCCCAATCATATTTCTCCTTGTGTCTTAGTCCTGTGTGTTTGGGTATGGAGAAATACAATATTTTTCTGATATTGCATGCATTGCTGGAGCAGAGCAAATACCAAAGTCCTAAATGATGACTCCCAGAATCTGCAGTAAGGTATCCATAACCCATGCTGAATCCAAGCACAACATGATACCTTTCTTTTGTAAGTCCCTCCCCTTTTCGGGTGATGGTTATTACTTGGCATTAAGATACTTGTCTGATACCTTTTTCTATGTAAAGTAGATCCTTCAAGACATCCATGTAATAATGTAGGGTTGATCTACAAGTTATTTATAAAAGCATAGGGATGTCAAGTTCAAATCTGTATTAAGTGTCAATTCCTGGGAAAGCAAACATTATCTCCTTCCACATGCTGGTTCCCTCAGATTGTGGTAACAAATCAGGATTTAGAATTGTCACTGGTGCTGAGGTGTCAGCAGTGGCCAGCTACATTGGCCTTGGGCAACTGTAACTTCTGTGACTACTGCTTTGGCAGCCTCTCAGTAGCACTGTGGTCATTGAGTGCTACTCATTGAGTACACATGTGAGTACACACTCACTGGGCATGCATTAGGCTGGCTGGAGTGGGAAGGCATAGATGCAGTCTTGTACACAAGGCACTATGTATGCAGTTGTTTGGGGCTGCCAATCATTGTCAGCAGTCTTGCATTCTTTCTGTTTGTTTGTGTTCATTTTAGTAAACCATTAACAATGCCCCCAAAATGATTTTTTTTTTAAAAAGTGATCTTTGGTACCCCCCACACCTAAAATGAACAGCTAGCTCAGTCACTAAAGTGTTGGCCTTGTAAGCACTTAAGACCTACAGTCCTCATTTAAAACCTCCATAAATTCAGTCTTGTGTTTCTATACAACATAATTTTAGTTTTGTGGTTAGATCCATTACAACTAGTGGGGGTGGGTTAATGATGTGTTGGTAGCCTGTGTCAGACATTTGCTTCTGTTAGAACAAACTGGTGAACCAGGCTATATGTGCTTAAAAGACCGATTCCTACTTAAAGAAAGTTGCTTTATTTGCTCCATAAGCCCAGATGTGCACTATGATCTTATCGAGACATTCCTGAAGCCATATAAAGGAAGTATCTGTTGCCCCAGAATCACAGGGTGGCCTGAGCTGCTGAGCCATACTACCATAGCTTGTTCCACTTATTAGAGGGCTTTCTTCTCTGGAGTTTAAAAGGAACAGTCAGATCTCTCCTGTCTAATGTGTAGGAGGAGCTAGGACATTGATCTGTCCTGCATATACCAACATACTATAGACCAGGGGGTTGGCAGACTTCTGTAAAATACCAGAGAAAATATTGTCACCTTTGCAGATCATATTTTCTTTGCCACAGCTACTCAGTTATGTTGCTATAGAAGATAAATAACCATAAACAGTATATAAACACAAATGGGCATAGTTTTATTCCATAGAGTTTTATTTATAAAAACAAAATTATGAACTGGATTTGACCTTTGGGCCATTGTTTTCCAACCTCTGTTCTGGACCCCTAGAGCCAATAGACAAGTAGGGCCATTAAAGTAACCAAATGAGTTGGCTCATCTTCTGTCTTTACTAAGAAATGGAGGGTTCTTTACTGTCTTGGTCTCCAGAACTGCTCAGCATCATGGGCATCAACAACATTGTCTGTGAAGACCTTTGTGAAGATGAGCTGGTCCATGTTCCCTGCAGCTTATATTATAGTGTGGAGTTAGAGACAAAAGAATCTGGAGGTCAAATCATGATATCATTTTCTCTGGCAGTTGACAAGAAATTCCCTCTAATAGGTAGCTAGCCTTAGCCAGCATGTTAGCTATATGCCAGATTTACAGCTTATATCAATCTGGTCCAGTTAAGAAGACCATACCTGGCCCTGCTTCATTGATAATTGGAGTTATCATTATTGCTGGTTCCTCCTCTGTTTTGTAGAGAAATCCTCCAGGGCTTCTCCTGAGAACATTTAATGTCATAACCCAGAAAGTGAGTGTTTTGCTGCCAGATACCAACAACACCTCCCCAAGGACAGGATCACATTCACTGTATTTGTTAGTCCCTGCTGGGATGCTGTCACCCAGAAATGACTCTGGACCATCCCTCCAACCTCAAAATGCAGGCTTGCACATGGCTTCTTTCACATTAGAAGACAGATGGCTGCTCTGAGATTCGTGTATATGTGTAGTACAAGCCAATAAACACAATTTCTTCAGTGTGTTTAAAAGGTTAATCACATCTGCATACCTGCTTCATACCAGGTGAGGGTAAGCCTGTTGAAATATAAGTGATAATTTGTTTTAAAAATTTTTAGGAGCCTTTGCATGAAGAAAGGAAAAATAATAGCCCTCCCAAGTATAAACTGAAAACCAGCAATTTAATTATACTTTTTACAAACTACAGCTTTCAGGTGATAATCATAGTTGTACCCTTAAAGCCTAGCTGTAGTGTTGATTTAGGCAGTAAAAAAATAATCAAGCCAGGTGGTGATGGCACACACCTTTAATCCCAGCGGGAGGCAGAGCTCAGTGAGTTCAAGGCCATCCTGGTCTACAAAGCAAGGTTCAGTACAAAGCAAGGTTCAGTACAGCAAAGACTATTACACAAAGAAACCCTGTCTCAAATAAATAAATAAATAAATAAATAAATAAATAAATAAATAAATAAATAAATAAATAAATAAATAAAATAATAAAATAAAGAAAGAAAAATAATATTCAAACCAAAATCTGGTAGAAAACATTTTAAAACATAAATAAATAAAGGACTATGCTGGTGTATTTGATGGGCCAGAAGAATCTTGAATTCATTAGGGAGGCAAGGCGCATCATTGCTAGAATGAGACGAATGAGGAGAACTCTGACACTTTACCCTGTGAACCTAATACTTTCCTTGGTGTTGTTTTTTTATTGGACAGTTGACAAAAAATGGATATTCTGCAAAGCCCTGGTACTGAGAACTCCAGAATTCTCCCTTGATGCCTTGCTTTGTTCTTTAAAATGGCCCATTCTCAATGCCTTCTTTTGTACTCAACCAGAATTTTTATAGATTACTAGTGTTGAAAATTCAAATAATGGAGGAATTACCTACTTATTTAAAAATTGTCATCCCATCTGTTACTTCTTACTTCCTGAAACTGAGAACTATTAGAAACTACTTACAGTATTTATGGTGTCTCTTAAAGAGCTAGCTCAAGCCAGGAATCAGTGGCACACGCCTTTAATCCCATCACTTGGGAAGCAGAGGCAGGTGGATCTCTGTGAGTTTGAGGCCAGCCTGGGCTACAGAGCGAAATCCAGGACAGGCACCAAAACTACACAGAGAAACCCTCTCTGTAAAAAAAGAGAGAGCGCACCAAGAAAAAAGAAAAGAGAGCTAGGTCCTGTCTTTTATGTTGTAAAAACTCATCTTGAAAAACTTTGACCAGTTGTTATTGTTAAAATATTTTAGTATTTAAATTGATTAGTCCTAATTATTTCTAATATTAAATAGATAAGGTGATTACTTTGATTACTTATTTGGGATACCCCAAGTGAACATTATATCATTAGTCAAATAATAAACCGTTTAATAAGAAGTAATAAAGAGAACGATTTTTTTAAGAGGACTATTTTTAAGCAGTGCTTGTTAATTATCTATCAGCTCCCCTCTAAGCCTCTTTGATATTCCGTAGATATTACTGGTGTCGGAACGCAAATGTTTGTATTGTTTGGTGACAAAAAACTGAGAGTACAGATTGTAAAAAGCGTCTCCCTTGTCCCATCTTGTACCTACTTTTCAGCTTTCAAGTCTTAGTGATTGCTGAAAGGTTTCATTGTATTCAGTGTTCTTTGTGTGTGTGTACTCAACTGTAGCATGGCCATGTGTTATGATACTGATACCTAAATAAAAGTTGACTTAATTGACCCTTTTATTTGGATTCCTAATGAAAGGATGGGCTGAAGGCTTAGAACTCTGTGAAGATCTTCATTTAACCCCTTTCATGTGCTGAAGGAAAGGGAGACTTACCATAGAGAAGAAGGGATCTAGCATATTCTCTGGCAGGCAAACAAGTAAATGGTAAATCCAGCAGAGGACCTGGGCTCATATGTTACGAAGGTAGAAAACCATATGAATCGTCTGCCGTGTGGGATTCAGAGGTCCATCCCAGCCTTCCCTCGCTGCACCTTGTGTAGACCAGACTGACCTTGAACTCCTTGATCCTGCTGCCTCCACTTCCCAGGTGCTGGAATTCCAAAGTCTCACTCAGACCAAGTATGAGGTTCGCGTCTGTTCTGTTATAAGGGCTCAAGTGTATGAGGAAGAGTGAACAAATACAACACTGTGTGACATTTCACAGGGATTTTAGTGCTTGGTTTTATGGGGTCGCATCTAAATATGAACTCACCCCCACCCCCTTTAAAAAATTTCATCTTCAACCCAGAGCACATTTTCTCATTAGAAATACTATTTACTAAAGATTATCACACTACTTTTATCTCACTGTATGATAGCCACCTTCTCTCTTGAAGAAGGCAAGGAGACAGTTCTACCCTGTGGTGAGAGTGGAATCTTGACAGTTATATATTGTGTATGATTTTGAAAGAACATGTATAAAAAGCTAAAGAATAGACCTTCAAGGACAGTGGCATTGCCTTTTTAAAGCTAAGACTTTTGAGCCGGGCATGGTGGTGCAGGCCTTTCATCCCAGCACTCTGCAGGCAGAGGCAGAGGCTGGTGGGGCTCTGAGTTTCAGGCCAGCCAGGGTACACAGTGAAGCTGTGTCTCAAAATGAGAGACAGTCTGATTGTTGCTGGAATAGTAGATATCTTTTAATAAAAATCCCAGAACCAGATATTGGGGTAAATGCTGAAGGATCTGAGAGACAAAGGAACAAGCCACTGCCACGTCTCACCTCACCAACTCCACGAATCCTCTGTCCACAAGTCCTCTGACCGAATGAATGGCTCTGAGTTCTCAGCCGAAAGGCTCCAGCAAAAAGGGCCTCTAACTAAAAAGGCTTTAATTCCTGTCTCCCCACGCCTTATATGCCTTTCTCCACCCAGCCATATTACTTCCTTCCTAGTGCTGGGATTAAAGATGTGTGTACTTCCCAGATACTAGTAGCAGAGTGTTGCTGGAGGGCTTCTCTCCAGGTTCCCCAAGCCCCGCAGTCCCACAATCCACTTATAAAATAATCACTCAGACGCTTATATTACTTACAAACTGTATGGCCGTGGCAGGCTTCTTGCTAACTGTTCTTTTATCTTAAATTAACCCATTTCTATAAATCTATACCTTGCCACGTGGCTGGTGGCTTACCAGAGTCTCTACATGCTGCTTGTCCTGGCGGTGGCTGCAGTGTCTCTCCCCCAGCCTTCCGCTTCCCAGAATTCTCCCCTCTCCTTGTCCCACCTACTTCCTGCCTGGCCACCTACTTCCTGCCTGGTCACTGGCCATCAGTGTTTTATTTATATAGAATGATATCCACAGCAGCAGAGGCTAAATTCTCAAGTGCTGGGATTAAAGGTGTGTGCCACCACTGCCTGCCTCTGTTTCTCTCCTAGACTGAGTCAATCTCATGTAATCCAGGATGGCTTTGAACTCACAGGGATCCAGATGGATCTCTGCCTCCCAAGTGCTAGGATTAAAGGTGTGTGCCACCACGGCCTGGCTTCTATATTTAATCTAGTGGCTTGTTCTGTTATCTGATCTTCAGGCAAATTTTATTAGGGTACACTGTATCACCACAACTGACTTTCATAAGACCACATAGATCCGGACTCTTGCTATGAGCCCCAGCAGCTGACATTGCTGGAATGTGACAGGAATCATCACGGTACCTGTGGGCTTCCTCGGCTATCAGTATGAAGCTCACAGTCATGAGCTATTGTTCTCTTTGGCTTGTTCACAGTAGATGTTCTCCCTGAGTCTTTTCAGTAGACTGACTACCTTTATGTTCATGGAAGATATTGGAACACTGCCTTAAAGACTTGACAAAATTAGCTATATTAATTTGAGTCTTTGTTTATTTTGTGAGGTAGACACATGTTAAGATTTAGTTTTAATTAGGAGTATGAGCATGTGTGTGGGTGGGCATAAGGGTTCACATGAGTCTAGTTCCCCACAGAGGTCAAAAGAGGGTGTCAGATACTATATTAGGGTTACCCCACTCCTGGTACCAAAATCTGTGTTAGTCAGGGTTCTCCAGAGCAGTGGTTCTCAACCTTCCCAATGCTGCGACCCTTTAATAAGCAGTTCCTCATGTTGTGGTGACCCCCAACTCAAATTATTTTTGTTGCTACTTCATAACTGTAATTTTGCTACTGTTATGAATTATAATGTAAATGTCTGTGTTTTCTGGTGGTCTTAGGAGACCACTGTGAAAGGGTTGTTCAGCTCCCAAAGAAGTCACGACCCACAGGTTGGAAACCACTGCTGTAGAGGCACAGAACTGAGAAAGAGTGTGGATGTGTGTAGGGGGGATTTATTAGAATGCCTTTCAAGCTGTAGTCCAGCTAGTCCAACAAGGATCCAGTAATTGTTCAGTCCATGAGGCTGGATGTCTCAGCTAGTCTTCACTACATGCCAGAATCCTACTACCAGTGAAGGAACAAAGTAGCCAGCAAGAGCAAGCAGACAAAGAGAGCAAGTTTCCTTGGTCCATGTCTGTTATACAGGCTGCCAGCAGAAGGTGTGGCCTAGATAAAAGGTGGATCTTCCAGCCTCAAAAGACTTGGGTCTTCCCACTTCAAATTATTTAAGAAAAATTCCTCAGCTGGATAGTAGTGGTACGTGCCTTTAATCCCAGCACTCGGGAGGCAGAGCCAGGCAGATCTCAGTGAGTTCGAGGCCAGCCTGGTCTATAAAGTGAGTGCCAGGACTGTTGCACAGAGAATCCTGTCTTAAACAAAAAGGAAAACCTCTCACAGGTATGTCTAGCCACTTGGGTTTTAGTTAATTCCAAATGTGGCCAGCCACATTTGACAACCAAGAATAGTCATCACAGATCCCCTGGAGCTGAAGTTATAAGCAGCTGTGATCCACCCAACATTGGTGCTGGGAAACTAACTTGGGTCCTTTGCAAGAGAAGTATGTGCTCTTAACCACTAGGCCGATCCCCCTAGTCCCTGGGCAGGTAATTTTAATTTGAAGAACACCAGGTGTTGGAGATAATTTAAAAGAATAAGTTGGCCAGTCTTTTCATACTAAATTTAATTGAAGATCATAGAAAGATAAAGTAAGGTAAAGAAAGATAAATTACAGAAAATTTCCCACACAGCTTTCAGTAAATTGTGTGAAGAGTCATGGTGAGACCTGAGATTGAGTTAATGTAGTTTATTAAGTTGTATTTTTCTGCTCAGTGGATTTGTACAATATATGAGAATAATTTAGATTACCTTTAAAGAACTACTCCCTATAGAATGTGTGGTAATTACTTTTCTTCTGCAGTATACAGTTTTCTCTAATGAATAAGTAAAAGTATTTATCCCTAGGCTTTCTGTGTCCTTGGATAAGACTAAAGCTTCAAAATGACGTTCTGTTTGTCTTGTAGTTGTGTTTGCCAGCCAATAGGTGTGCCACCAAGTAACCCAGGGAGACAAAGATCCTAATTTAAGGATAAAAACCTGAGTAATTAATGCTCTGTTTTCCTTATTTAAAAAACAACGTTTATCACTAAGAGTTAAAGGTACCTGCAAATGCACTTTCTTGCCTAGGAGATCAGCCTTCTATTCTTAGGATATGTTCTAATCTAATGAACATCTGACACAGCAGATGCTAACAAGATAAAAATATCAGTTTGATATTCTTATAGGGACCTCAGCAGTAACATTCACACACAGTGCTTTCTTTGCTCAGTGACATTGGGAATTGTATGGATTGTGCCTAATCCTGATCATTTTCAGCTATTTTGGAAAGCAGCAGAAACAAATGCTATATGCTATACCTTTGGGGACATTCCCCATGCATACATACATGGTAGGTGGGTAGAAGCATCTTTGGATGCCACAACACAGAAACGATAAACCAGGCTTGGATAAGTATTGTGTGTTTTCTCATATATAGACTTTTCTTTTTTTTTTTTTTTTTTTTTGGTTTTTCGAGACAGGGTTTCTCTGTGTAGCTTTGCGCCTTTCCTGGGACTCACTTGGTAGCCCAGGCTGGCCTCGAACTCGCAGAGATCCGCCTGGCTCTGCCTCCCAAGTGCTGGGATTAAAGGCGTGCGCCACCACCGCCCGGCGACTTTTCTTTTTTTAATGAAATAAAATTAGAAGAAAAGAAGGACCCAAAGGATGTGGAAAAAGAAGACAGAGTAATGAGGACATAAATATAATTAAGAACATAAGCATGCGTGAAAACAGCACAACGAAACCCATTGTTTTCTACATTTAATATATGCTAAAAAGGAAAAATAAAACATCCTGTAAGTTAACACTAGGTAGGAAAGGAGTGAGTATTGACTAGAGATAGTTACCTGGACCAGGCAAAGAGCTGCTACAGGGACAACCAGTAGACACTTCGGGTATTGTGGGCCCTATAGTTTCTGTTGCAGCTGCCAGCTGAATAAAAGCAGATGTGGACAGTACACACTGGGACCTGTTGCCATCTTCCAGTAAGACTTATTACAGTGAAATTGAGAATCTAGACTCAAACATGATACCAAAATTTTATTCAGGATGCCACATTCAATCTCCCTTCACTTTAAAAACATAGTTTTGGCCAGGTGGTGATGGCGCATGCCTTTAACTCACGCCTTTAATCCCAGCACTCGGGAGGCAGAGACAGGTGGATCTCTGTGAGTTTGAGGTCAGCCTGGTCTACAGAGTGAGTTCTAGGACAGCCAGGGCTACACAGAGAAACCTTGTCTTGGGGGAAAAGTAGTTTTGATGTGAATAGAAACTTAGAGTGCATGTTTACCCTTCTGCTGGGTCTGCCGAAGTGGCTGATATACTCTTCTTACTGAGGGCCGGGTCGGCTTCTCCCGCTGTCGGTCTCTGTCTCTCTTTATGTCATCAGTTGCATCACTGTTGTTTCTTGAAATCACGAAACTTGAGTGTAAGTTAAATTTTCATACAACAATTATTGCTCATATCTGAAACCTACTTGTTGGTGGGTAAGTTTGTTTTATACATAATAGTTAAATAAATTTCAAGTTGATTATCTTCTGTTATAGCCAGAGTAATAATAATAAACTAAAAAAAAAAAGCACATACAAAAAACAAAACAACAACAACAACAAAAAAGGCATCTTTCGCCTGGTGGTGGTCATGCACGTCTTTAATACCAGCACGCAGGAGGCAGAGACTTCCAGATCTCTTTGAGTTCGAGGCCAGCCTGGACTACAGATCAAATTCCAGGGCAGTCATAACTGCACAGAGAAACCCTGTCTTAAAAAAGAAAAAAAGAAAGAAAGACAGAAAAAGGAAGAAAGAAGAAAGGAAGGCACATAGGAAGCAGATTGGCACTGTGCTCAGACTCTAAGGAACTGATTGGTGCTTGTAATCATGCAGAGAACAGCTACTTGAAGCACATAATTGTCTAAATAATCTGCACTCGGTATGCACATACCTACGTATAGACACAAACACATACACGTACTTTAAAAGAATAAAAATAAAGGGCTTTTTTAAAATAACAATGTTTTTTTCATATTTTAGCATTATAATCTTCAAACTTCAATGACAGGGAATAGGAGACAGGGTAGTAATGATCTATCCAGATATGTTTATTTCAAAGCCATGGAACATCCAGTTATGTCCGTTCCTCTTACCCTCTGCCTTAGCTAATCAGCATTTTAAAGAAAGCACTCAGTTTAAGCTGGGTGATAGTCTCAAGGCAGACATTGTATATGTGCAGTCTAGTAAGTCAACGCACCCCTGCTCTTTGTGTTATCTTTATCTGTGCTTTGTCGTTTCCAGTTTCCGTTTCTGAAAGCTTCCTGTCCTGTCTTGTTTCAGGATTACAGCTGGACAGACATTCGCTGCCCCTTTGAAAAACGAAGAGATGCAGCATGTGTGTTTTGGGACAATGTTGTATACATTTTGGGTGGTTCTCAGCTTTTCCCCATAAAGCGAATGGATTGCTACAATGTTGTGAAGGACAGCTGGTATTCCAAACTGGGCCCTCCAACACCTCGAGACAGCCTTGCTGCCTGTGCTGCAGAAGGCAAAATTTATACATCTGGAGGTTCCGAAGTAGGTAAGACACTGTTGATACTTTTATTTAACAGAAGTATTTTAATCCAAGTATCTTGGCATTTGTATTTTTCAAAAATTAGGAAGATTTGTCCAGATACTTTGAATTTAAATACATGTTTATTAACATTTTAGAGCCTATTTCCTTATATGCTTACCTTAATCCTTCAAATTATTGATAGGAGTGCCAGCATTCTGGGGCTTGAGAGATGGTGCAGTAATTAAAGGCACAAACTGCTGTTCCAGAGGACCTGAGTTCAATGCCCAGTAGCCACATCAGTTTGGCTTACAACTACCTGTAACTCCAGCTCTGAAGGGCATCCAATACCTTTGGTCTCTGTAGGCACCTGCATGCATATTCACAGACGCACATACACATAATTAAAACTAACAAAAAATTATAATGTCATCTTTCTAGATAAATTGCCCTCTTTTAATTATGAAATGCTAGTTGACAGTATTTTAATTTTACTTGTAGAGTAGTTATTTGGGGATAGGTAATGTTATTTCTTTTGAAGGTTTGAGAGTTTGACTTAATCACTGATCCAGTAAGAATATGTTACTTGTAATCTGTATTGTCTTTGTTTCCTTTGTATCATAAGAACGAATGCTCTTTTTTTCTCCTTTCTACTTTTTGAGTTAGAGTCTTCATAGCCACGGGTGGTCTTGAACTCATCATCTGCCTGCCTCAGCCTCAGCTGGGATCACATATATGAACCACTATACCCTCAGCTCAAGAATAATTGTTTTCATTTGCTTTAAAAAAAAAAAATGTAAGGAGCTGTTTGGTTGGTTGGTTGGTTTGGAGATTGGGTCTCATGTACCCAGGCTACCTTCCCACTTACTATATAGCTGAGGATGATCTTGAACTTCTGATCTTCCAACTCCACCTCCCAAGTGCTGTGATGACAAGCTTGTGCCACCATAACCACTGGTATGCAGTGCAGAGTATCAAACCTAGGACTTTGTGCTTAGTAGGACAGTTCTCTACCAACTAAGTTACATCTCCAAGACATGCTGTAAATGTTTGTGTTTATGGATCAGAGTGAGGTATGGATATAAGTATAAATACCTGTCTAATTGATCATTTTTTAGGGTCAGTATTTTTCTAAGTGAATATTCTAGGTATAGCCTAGGATTAATAGATTTTATAGATTAATAGACTAGGATATAATAGATTTTCTTTATGCTTTTCTCTTTTCAAGTAATTACTTACATAGTGGACTTCTAAGTAAAGACAAGTAAACCTAAGGCGTACATTTTTTAAAATATATTTATTTATGTATACATTATTCTGCCTGCATGTGTCCTTGCAGGCCAGAAGAGGGCACCAGACCTCATTACAGATGGTTGTGAGCCACCATGTGGTTGCTGGGAACTGAACTCAGGACCTCCGAAAAAGCAGTCAGAGCTCTTAACCACCGAGCCATCTCTCCAGCCCCTACGTGTACATTTTAAAAGGCTCTTTATTTTTCTTTGATGACCTTTGTATTAGCTCAGAAAATATTTTACTTTGGGTTAGCATCTTATCTGTTGTACTTTTTTTTTTTGTTTTTTGTCTTTTTGTTCTAAGTTTTTACTTCCTTCACACCTTTAATCATAGCACTGAGGCAGAGGCAGGCATATTTCTGTAAACTCGAGACAGCCTGGCCTGCATATCAGGTCCAGGACATCCAAGGTTACATAGTGGGACCCTGTCTCAAAAAGGAAAGAAATAAAATTCCAAGGTCCTTTTTATTTTTATTAGAAAGGACAAAAGGCACTTATTCTTTAATGAGATTATTTATAAAATTCTTACTGAGCTCCTATAGCATGTAAAGGTTATAAAACAGTGAATATATGTTTTGCTCTTAAAATGCATAATTAGTGTATGAGATAGAAATACACCTTGATACCTTGATGCTATACTCAAGTAGGGACCAGGATGACTTCAGTACTTATCTGCATATAGTTTTGTTAATAGGTCAGTAGCAATTATAGAATACTAAGTAAGTCTTAGAATATTGTCATGTAGTAATTTTTATATTTTAAGGTTTAGATTTACCTTAGTTTGCCAGATCTTCAAATTTTAAGAAGTGTAGCTATATTTTAAACCTTTACATTTGAAGGCTGGAGAGATGGCTCAGCAGTGAAGAGCACTGGCTACTCTTCCAGAAGACCTGAGTTCAATTCCCAGCACCCACATGGCTGCTCACACCTGTCTATAACTCTAGTTTCAGGGGATCCAACACCCTCACACAGATATACATTAAGGCAAAACACCAATGAACAAAAATAAAAATAAATTAATTTAAAAAACTTTACATTTGAAACTTAGTAATTCTTATCCTGCACAACTGGCTTTGAAGACTATATAATGGTTCTTCTGTTCTTTTGAAATCAATTTCTTTTCCTAAAATTTAATTAATAAATCTGTCCAACAGATCCTTTTGTTTTAATGTTTTCCAAGGTCTATACAATATCACGAGGTTTTCTTAAATTATTCTAGCAAGTAGAAAAGTGATCTCTATAAACCTAAGTTCTTCCCTGTCTTCATTTAGCTCTATGGTTATTTCACTGCAAGCCCCCCACACCAAGCCGAGTATGACTAGATGGTGGTAGGACCCTTTCTTTTCCAGGGACAGTGTTGAAACAGGGTCCCACTATATCCCCTGGGCTGGCCTCACATTCACAGTCCTCAGCCTTTTAATCTGAGTCCTTTTCTTTTACAGGAAACTCAGCTCTGTATTTATTTGAGTGCTATGATACAAGAACTGAAAGTTGGCACACGAAGCCCAGCATGCTGACTCAGCGCTGCAGCCACGGCATGGTGGAGGCTAATGGCCTCATCTATGTGTGTGGTGGAAGCTTAGGAAACAATGTTTCTGGGAGAGTGCTTAGTTCCTGTGAAGTATATGACCCTGCTACAGAAACGTATGTATCGATTTTAAATGAGTCTGTCAGTGTTACTAGATTCCATAAGCTCACTGGATGAAGATGCCAAAAGGTAGAAGGAACCCACCAGAAATTTAATTCTTGTTTTAAGAATATATATATACTTGAAGCTGGGCATGGTAGCACACGCCTTTAATCCCAGCACTTGGGAGGCAGAGGAAGGCGGATCTCTGTGAGTTTGACACCAACCTGGTCTACAGAGCGAGCTCCAGGACAGGCTCCAAAGCTTCACAGAGAAACTCTTTCTTGAAAAACCAAAAAAAAAAAAAAAAATACATACCCTTGAATAGCCTTAGGAAATACCTTGACTTTGTTGTACATGGGAGCCCCTCTCTTTCTGGACCTGCTTGTTCAGTAAATATGAATGAGATACACCTGATTGGTCCATCAGACTCATGTAGGGGAGAAGGAGAGAAAACTTAGAATTAAATAATTTTGTCCTTAGGTAGCAATATTACAAATTGATTCCTGGCATTAAGCATTCTCCTAGATATGTCTTGGGGTTCATAGCTCTCAAAATACATCTGAATTAGTATTTCTTAATAAAACTAACATTAAATCATATAGGAAGCAAATAACTTCTTTGAAAGGCAAAATGCTGAGCTGGGTGTGGTAGTGCATACCTATATGTCTAGCACTAAAAAGACTGAGGCAGGAGAATGGCCATGAGTTTGAGGCCAGAGTGGGGTATAACAAGACTCTTTGTCTGGGGGGGCAAAAAAAACAGAAGGGAAATTTTTCATTATAAAATGTAATTGATCTTTTTGTGCTTTTTATTTTTAAATGATTTAAAGAAAAATGATACCACTTTCCCAAATAAAAGGGAGGTTGCAGTTTTTTATTCTCATTTTTTGTTCAACTCATCACCAAGAACTAGCACCAAAGCCACTTGTCTTGAAATTTATTTTTTACTAAAGAAATCTCTTGGGCTCAAATGAATTGCAGTCTGATGCTTTTCAAGCCTGTAATTGTTCCAGACCATGCTGGGATCCCATGTCCTTGTCCTCTCATCCACCACTTGAGCTGTGTATCCACTCCACTTTGTCCTAAACCACAGTCAAGGGGGTGTCCTCCCCCCTTTACAGTCTACTACCTTACCTCCTATAAATCCAGTGCTCAAAATATGTTAAGGCACTCTAATTGGAAACTGGTCTTTTTGTGCTATTGCTTTCAATTCCAAAACACAACATTTGGTTGGGGATTTAGCTCAGTGATAGAGAACTTGCCTAGAAAGCACAAGGCTCTGAGTTTGGTCCTCAGCTCTGAAAAAGAAAAAAAATTATAAAATGTGTCTTAGTTAGTGTTTCTATTGCTGTGAAGAGATACCATGAGCATGTCAACTCTTATAAAGAAACATATAATTGGGGCTGGCTTACAGTTTAGAGGTTTAGACCATTATCATGACAGGAAGCATGGCGGCCTGCAGGTGGATATGGTGCTGGAAAGGCAGCTGAGAGTTCTACGTTTGGATCAACAGACAGCAGAAAGAGAGAATGATACTGGGCTTGGTTTGAGCATCTGAGACCTCAAAGCCAGTGACATATTTCCTCCAACAAGGCCGTACCTCCTAATAGTGCCTAATAGTCTCTATGGGCCTATGGGGACCATTTTCATTCAAACCACCACAAAACGCAACCCATAATTGTATATATTCTAGACTTCTAAATCTTTATTCAGGTCTTTATTCAAGCAAGATCAGTGCTAAGCCACTATACTCTTATTTACAGTAGGAGGGAAACAATTAATGAAAGAATTTGTGGGACTGGGGTGATGGCCCAGCATCCAGGTAAAAACCAGGTGTGGCTTCCTGTACCTGTAACCCAATAGTGTAGAGGTTACAGAGACAGGTTATCTTAGTTAGGGTTTCTATTGCTGTCAAGAGACACCATGACCACGGCAACTCTGATAAAGGAAAACATTTAATTGGGGTGGCTCGCTTACAGTTCAGAGGTTCAGTCCATTATCATCATGACGGGGAGCATGAAGGCAGACATGGTGCTGAAGAAGTAGCTGAGAGTCCTACATCTTGCAGGTAACAGGAAATGGTCTGAGACACTGGACGGTATCTTGGGCACATTGAGACCTCAAAGTCCACCTCCACAGTGACACACTTCCTCCGACAAGACCACATCTACTCCACAAGGCCACACCTCCTAATAGTGCCATTCCCTTTGGGGAACCATTTTCTTTCAAACTACACACAGGTTGATCCCAAGAGCTGATTGACTGACTGACCAGTGAGAGACCCTCTTTCAAGACAGATAAGGCAAAGAGTTATAAAGGAAGACAGCTCTGGCCTCTGCATTTATATGCACACAGGCCCTACCCATACACAAGTTTTAAAAATAAATACAAAGAAAAGGAAATCTGTAATCTCAGTATTTTTTTAAACTAACTGAATATTCAGTTTTGAGAATATGTAAAAACTTGGAAGATTTAGCACCTCTTTTGTTATATTGGACTTGTGTTTTAAATTTGTATTCTCAACATTCTGTTCATTATTCTTTAACTTTCATAAATAAAATGTTATCTGGGTTTGTTTAGTGAACAAAGATGGCTCAGTGTTTAGGAACACCAAGTGCTCTTCCAGAGGATCCGGGTTCAGTCCCCAGTCTCCCCTCTCCCCCATGGTGGCTCACAGCCATCTGTGTCTCAAGGTCCAAGGGATCCAGTACCCTTTTCTGACCTTGGACACTAGGCACAAGTGTGGTGTACAGACATACATGCAGGCAAAACACACAGATATAATAAAATAATAAACCTAAAAAGAAAAACTAAACACTGAAGCTCCAGGTTGGAAACTGAAAAGTAAAATGCACACTTTACATATACACTACACTTTACATGTACACTACACTTTACATGTACACTATCTGCATCACTTCTACACTCTCTGAAAAATGGAATGCACACTTTATTTACATGTACACTATCTGGATTTTCCAGCCCAAATATTTTTCATAATACACAGTGACAGCTTACAGTGTGGAGTGACCAGGAAGGAGCTGTACTTACTGTTCCTGTTTCCAAGCTGCAAGCTTGTCATTTCACCTGGGTAAGCACACACACACACGTATGTGTATGTGTGTTTCTTGAAAAACAGGACTATTATGGCCTCCGTAGTGGTTGATGGCTGAGAAACCATTTTTAAGCAAAACAAAAAACATCAATACAAGACAACAGAAAAATTGTTAATATTTCAGTTGATTATAGGCCTTGAATATGTCATAAAATTAATCCAGTTTTTTAAAAGTTTAAAATAACCACCTTAAAAAGTATTTATGCCAAGTTTTCTGTTGTTTGAAGTCTTGTGGTGTTCGCCATTAAAAGACCACAAGCTATGTACCATTAGCACCCTCAGAGTCACGAGTGTTGGCTATGTAGGTGTACACAGAAGAAACCACTATCAGAAGTCACCACCTCGGTGGTCTGTGTTAGTTATGTGTAAATAATGCTACCATGTTAGTATACTTCAACAGTGTCTACATTGGTGTTCTCAGTTTCACTGAGTAGTGGTTGTGTGGTAGCAAGTTACTCGGACCAGCAAATGGTGCTCGTGCATGTGCGCTCACTGTGTGTGTTTGTGTGTGTGTGCACCAGACTACCTAAAGTTCTCACTGTACATCTATATATGAAGACATGGTGATGACACACACCTATAATCCAGCAATCTGGGAGCATGAAGTAGGTAGATCTCAGTTTGAGGCAAGCCTGAGCTGCACAGTGAGCCTTTGTCTCTAAAATAAAATAGTAAAATAACAACAACAATGACATGTAACTAATAAACACACAAGCCTATAATCTGAATTTGGGGGGCAATTGGAACAGGAAGATTACTGAGAGTTTAAGTCCAGCCTGGGCTACATGAGCAAGTTTCAGGTCACCCAGGGCTAGATAGCAAAACTCTATCTCAAACCCCTCAAAATACTGATTTATTCATTGTATGAGGTTTGTTATGCGGTTTTGTTTTACTTAAGCAGAAATAACTAATTTAGAAGCACATGTAGCTGAGCATGGCAGCTCCGGCCTATGATCCTGGCCCCTGAGAGGCAGAGGCAGGAGGGGCATCACAAACTCACAGCCAGCATTACCTACGTGCGAGTTCTCGTTGTCTGGCTACAGAGAGAGGCCCTGTCTCACAAAGAAAAAAGGGAGATAATTGAAGATTTATACTCTTCCTCTTTACTCTTGTTGCCATTTCAAAGATTATTGGAAATTGGGAAATGGATTTCTTTAAAAGACACATAAATTGTTTCCTTCTGCTTAAAGTCCCCAGTTTACCTCACCTATAAAAACATTATCCAAAACCACATGAGTGTTTTCTAGCCTTCCAGACATCTCAGGTGTATATATGTATGGAACATGGTAGTCAATGAACATTTGTTTAGGATAACAGGCCTGTCCCATTAAAATCACTTTATTTCTTGTAAATAAGCACACTAAAACTTCTTTCCCCACAGATGGACTGAACTGTGTTCAATGATTGAGCCCAGGAAGAATCATGGACTGGTGTTTGTAAAGGACAAGATATTTGCTGTCGGTGGCCAGAATGGTTTAGGTATATGATGTTAACTTACACTTCAACTCCCCTGGGTTTACTAATAATTTCTTAAATTATGGGAGCGTTTCGTAAAATTGAATCATTTGCAATACAGAGCACTATGTCTTAGCATCAGCATGTGTTATGAAATGTCAGGCTGTCATTGTGACTACCTCAGACAGGCTTGTGCCTTTCTCTATGCCCACAGGGATGCTTTCACATCTGCCTAAGGAGTACTGAGCACTTGAAGAATGTGAATGTTTTTAAAAAATATTTACTAGCTTTTCAACATTCTAAACACTGCATGAGAGTCTCCTTACGCTTTGTTTGGCCTTTTCATTTTCTTAAGTAATGCTAATAAAACTAAATCTAAAGATGGTACTTCATTTTATTAGCTTATCTATGTGTTAAGTAAAACAAAGAAATAATTTCTTTGGTCCTCTCCATAAATTGCTAAAAGATAGAAGAACATTTGGAATAAGTCATAATCAAAGTAATGAGAAAGTAAACTGCTGGTCCTTTTTTGTTTTCTTTTCCAGGATAGAACATTTATAGGAAATGTTTTTGTCTTTGTTTTTGTTTTTTTAACCTTTAACTTTGTAGGAAAAAAATGATTCTGAAAAATTATCTATTTCTTTTAAGAATAAGTATTTAGGTAGTGGATATGTGGGTAATGATTATAAAGCTCTTATATCCTATGTGTTTTACAATTTTATTTTGCAATGAAATGTAAAAGTTAAAAAACTATGAAGAGATCCAAGAATCACTGATAGAATTCTCCTATTTTCTTTTGAAGGTGGTCTGGACAATGTGGAATATTACGATATTAAATCAAATGAATGGAAGATGGTGTCACCGATGCCGTGGAGAGGTGTAACAGTGAAATGTGCAGCAGTTGGCTCGATCATCTATGTGCTGGCAGGTTTTCAAGGTGTAGGTAGATTAGGACACATCCTGGAGTATAATACTGAGACAGACAAATGGATTGCCAATTCCAAAGTCCGGGCTTTCCCAGTCACAAGTTGTCTGATTTGTGTTGTTGATACTTGTGGAGCAAATGAGGAGACCCTTGAGACCTGAGTGATGAGTAGACTCCGCACTCATCCGAGACAGAAATCTGGCCACCCATGCTTTGTTCCAGTAGTTTGGTTATGAAGTTCTGGTCTGATATTTTGATAAGTAAGATTCCAATAAAATAAGTTTATTTTATTTGGATTTCCTTACTTAATTCAAAGACCATATTTTAGCTGGCCATATAACCAAGAACCTACCAGCCAGAAAACTTGAAAAGTTTTGAATTTCAATATGAATTCAAATATGAATTTCAAATATATAACTGATTCTGGCAGAGGGGGGCATGCTCACCAGAGAAGTGGCCCAAGCTTAGCTTTAGACTCTATTTTCATATTGTGTAAGTGCTGTGTAGTTAGGTCTGTTTGTTTGTTTGGTCGAGAACTAAGTGGTAGTATGGATTATAATTACCGAGAAGGTAACTGTAGTATTATGTATTTTGCTTGTCTTCATTTATCTCATTTAGTGCCAAACTATTCCATTTTAAAGTAAGCAAGAGCAGCTCAAGGCATACATATTTTCTCACAAAACTTCACAGATTTGGAGATTGAACACCATACCCAATTATTCATGAAATATATTCAGTGGAATAAATGAATTATTTCATATTTTCATGTAAAATATTAAGCTTAGCACGCATCATTAATTTATATGGTTTTACTCAGCAATGTAAAAAGTGCTCTGTACCCTCAGTCCTTACTGTGAGAGCCAATCAGAATAAGCGTGGTTAACCTGCAACAGAAGAAAAGCTGTTTAAGATATTCTAGATCACTAGAAAAGTATTGAAAACTGTAGCCCAGTATTGTGTGGATTTTAAAAGATACTGTTTTTTCTTTCTCCTAATCTCTCTAAAAGTTTTATAATTGGCATTAAATATATGTCACTGTTTATTGCTTTTATGTGGACAACAAATTACCAAACCACTTATTAATTTTTTTCCCAGTGTTTTACCCTTTGACTGTGTATGAAATGTGCCATGTAAAACTGTCAATCATCAATGTTTTTATCTGATATTAAATATTTTTAACTTAAAATAGATTTGCTCTGTTTATTCATTCTAAGTGTGTTCATTAATGTTTTTAAAATTTGTGAAAGTGTTTCTATTTTTAATTTTTCTCTATATGGAGGTTATAATAGACTAAAATGTTTAAATTAAAAATGAACTTGAAAAATATGAGATTTATCTGTTGAGTTTTTATGTACAGACAGCTCTATTGAGATGTAATCCATAGGTGTGGGAGCCCGTTCTGGGGGGTTCCTCGTGGCTTTACCCAGCAGGTCCGAATAGAGGATGATCAGGACCACGGTCCTGAGTGCAGGTGTCTGAGATGGTCTGCACTTGGCTGTGCTGGGGGAGGAGGTCTTTTGCTCCACCCCTTGGCGTCTCTATAAAAAACCCTGGGCCAGAGACAGGGCCCGTTGGAATAGGTTCCAGGTCCTCTCGAGGCTATCCTTTATTTTCTATCTGTTTATCTCCGCAAGATTCTCTGCTATAAATCCTTCTATCTAATATTTCCTGCTGATCGCACTCAAGAAAACTCTGGGAAGCTGTGGGGGTGGTGGGTAAATGCCCCACAGAATGGCGCCCGAACAGGGACTAAAGAAAAAAAAAGACCTCCTCCCCCAGCACAGCCAAGTGCAGGCCATCTCAGACACCTGCACTCAGGCCCGTGGTCCTGATCATCCTCTATTCGGACCTGCTGGGTAAAGCCACGAGGAACCCCAGAACGGGCTCCCACACATAGGCATACAATTCATCCATTTAAACTGTACCATTTAGTGGCTTTTACTATATTCAGAGTGTGCAGTCCTCAGAGTTTTAGAATGTTTTCATTACCCCTCCGAAAGAAACCCTGTACGTACTAGTAATCACTCCCTCTGTTTCCCATGTGTTAGCTTTCTAGACTGCTACAAACTACCACATACTTAATGGCTGAAAACAAATGTATTCTCACTGTTTAGGAGCCCAGGTGTTCCAAATCTGACTTTTGGAGGACTGGGCAAAACCACCACACCCTCTCCTCTCTGCTGCTGGTTGCCAGTCGTCCCTGGCATTTCCTTGTCAGCCTATAACTGCATTGCACAGTCTTCTACCTTGCACTTCTCATGGCCATTTTTTTCTCTTGTGTAAGTATCTTCACATAGTTCTTTTATAAATACAGCAATCAGTTGGGCTCTGTTACTTTTTTTACTTATGTGTATGAATGTTTTGTCTGTATACATGTATACCATGTGTGTGCCTAGTGCCCACAGAGGTCAGAAGAGGGGGTCAGATCCCCTGAAACTGGAGCTATAGACAGTTGTGAGCTACCATGTGGGTACTGGGAATTGAACGCAGGTCCTCCTGAATAGCAGCCAGTGCTCTTAACCTTGGAGCCATCCCCAGCTGGCCTGGAAACAAGATATCCACCTGCCTCTGCTTCCCAACTGCTGAGACTAAGGAGATGTACCAACACATCAGATGGGCTCTGGTACTGAGAGTCTTAACTATACCAAAGACTTAAGAAAATCCAATTTACTTCATCCAATATGACACCAAACCAGTTCTCACAAAACCTCAGTAAACTGGGACTATGAAAGGGCATTTCACTGGCTGCAGCGTTTAACACTTGGTTGATCCTTTTGAATACCTTGTTTCCTCCAAAGATTTTTTTAAAATTTCACTTTGATCTTCCTAGTGTTCCTCCTTTTTATAACATACAAACTAATTTAGTGGGGGGGGGGTGTTAAAAAGTAGTTTGAAGCGAGTGTGGTAGCTCACACCTTGGTAGGCTGAAGCAGGAGGATGACTAACTTTGAGACCAGCCTGGGTTATAACTACATAGAGAGCTGTGTAGAATGTGCTCATACTCTTCCTATTACTGAGACAAAACCTGGCAAAAGCAACCTCAGGAAGTGGGTTGCTTCTGGCTCACAGTTTTAAGGGTACAGTCCATGGCAGCCTGGAAGGGATTTCAGCAAGAACATGAGGCAGCTGGTCACATTGCATTGCAGTCTGGGAGCAGCAATGGATGCTCAACTCGAATTTGCCCTTTTATACGATGTGTGACCCCTCTCCATAAATGGTGCAGCCCACACTCAGGGTGTCTTCTCTCCCGCTAAACCTTCCTAGAAGCATCCTCACAGACATGTCTTGAGGTGTGTATCTATGGGGATTCTAAATCTAACACCTCAAAATGCAGAGATATGTGTCTATGGTGATTCTAAATGTAATCAGCTCGACAATATTAACCATCACAAGTGTTAAACTTACTAACTAGAATTTTGCTTGCAAAGTTAATATATGGAATGTGCCAGGTGTGTTTGATCCTAGCACTTGGGAAGCAGATAGGTAGGTCTCTGTGGGTTCAAGGCCAGCCAGGGCTACATAGTATGATTGTATCTCAAAAAAAAAAAAGAAAGAAAGAAAGAAAGAAAGAAAAGGAAGAAGAGGAGGAAGAGAAGAAGTAGTAGAAGAGGAGAAATGGAATGTTTTCAGAAAACCCTTATTTGAAGCTGTGCATCTAAAAAAAAAAAAAAAGTGGGCTGCTTCTGTGTCAGCTGTCCAGACAATTTTCATTATTCTCGATAAAATTTCAAAAGGCAATATTTACGTGAAATTTTGCGAACAGGATTTCTCAGTGTGCAGGAAGACAGTATCAACCAAGGAGCTGTTCTACTTTTCGCCTGCAGTGCGTCCGTTTTCTGGTTACAGCCGGCTTTCTCTGAGTCGTTCTTTTTATGAGCCCGTTTTTACTTTTTTTTTGGCTAAATAAATGTAACGAAGGACTGAGCCTCGCAAACTACACCCAACCAGAGCCTTGGTGTTTATCTGCTTTATCAGGCACCCTGTAGATACGGGTCGGTCCCCGGGTCCAACGCCCGACGCCCTTTTCAACACCTCGCTTTCTCAGGACCTCTTGACACGTGAGTTGGCAGGTCGGCTCTCCTCACATCCTATTGGCTAAAGCCCACGCCTCTCACCGCGTGGGGGACGGGTCACAGAACCTCTGGGCGCGGGGGGATGACGTCACGTCGGCGACGGGGCTTCGGTTGAAAACCGGCCGTCCCTGCTGACTTGAAGACCGCGTAGCTGGGACGGCGCTACGATGACCATTTGCCAGTTTTTCCTTCAGGGCCGGTGCCGCTTCGGAGACCGCTGCTGGAACGAGCACCCTGGCACCCGGGGCGCGGGCGTGGCCCGGCAGCCGCCACCACAGCAGCCGCCGCCGCCCTCAGGTGACGCTCCCGGAGCCGCGAGCCAGGGTCCCCAGATGCGGACGCTCACCCCACCCCAGTTAGGGTAGTCGTTTCGGCCGATCAGACAGGGACAGGGCTTTGGACCTGGGTGCTCGTACCAAACACTGCGTTTTTAAATTCGTATATTTTATCAAAACCACTTTGTTGGTGAATGGCAGTGTTGGGAGAATTCGCGTGGGTCTGTCCAGACTTACTGCCTACTTTTCCCTTCCTTGTCCTTGACCGCATGCTCTTAAAATTTGGGCTTTAGTTAGTAGGGTGGGACGCTGGGCTAAGAACCTTACAGGTTTTGAGGAAAGAATATTCAGGGGCCAGGCATTAAACCTCCCGTACAACACAAAGTTTTAAAAGTCAGAGTAATATATTTTATTTTCTTAGTTTTGGATCTTAGTTTTTGACGTTCATCACTGGTTGCTTCTCTTTCTTTCGTCTTTAAGCCTATCCAATCCCCATGGTTGCATGGAGGAGACAGATTGTGTCATCCATCTACAGTTGATTAGCGAAATACTCCAAAAGTTAGGACTCACATTCTGGTAAATTCTGGTGTGTTCCCAGGGACTGCTGAGAGTAATGTTTGTCGTGTCGTCTCTGGAATCCTACTTTAAGTGTAGTAATTTGGAAGTAAACGTTCAGTAGATAAATAATTGGATGAAAAAATACAAATAAAACTTTAGGATGAAAAGAAAGAAAAAGAATGCTTTGGAGTTTCAAGGCCAAAATTAGGGCCATCCAGTGCAGCATAAAGGAAATTCATTTCTATGCTGTGTGATTCCCCCCTCCCTTTACACACACACACACACACACACACACACACACACACACACACACAAAAGATTTGGAACTTCAAAACAAAATGCCATTAATTTATACTTAAGAAACATGGTTCAGCTGTCTCTTCCATTTTCTATTTCTCTTTGGATTTATGAAGTAGTTCAGAATATGGGTACACTTATCGTTAGGTTTTTAGTATATGTTAAATGATATATTTTCCAAATCAATCATAAGATAATTACCTTCATCCTAGCCTCAACTACGAAGTGATAAAATTAAAAACAATATGAAAACCAAAAAGAAGTCCTATTGACTCATTTTTTTATATTTATGAAGTGTTAGAAATCTGCCCTGTACTTTATCCACCTATTAGTGAGCTCTGTAACCTCCATATGAAAGGTAAGTATGTAGGTATTGCAACCACAGAGGGAAGACTGAGACAAATGGCCTTTAAATATCTGTTAAGGACAGATGGTAAAGTTTAGTCCTTTTTATTGACCAGTGTATTCATTGTTCTCTTTCATCCATTGTCTGTGAAGAAGCAAATTAATGGAAACACAGCTTTTCCCAAACATACACCCAGCGCTAGGTCAAATCAGGGGCCTTGAGCATCCTAAACAAAGGCTCTTCACTAAAGAAGCTTGGGACTTGTATCTTCTGTTCATAGGCAGGTTAATAGGCTTATAAAAGCTGAACTCAGCAATGTATCTCTATTTTCCTATGGACTTCTAATTCTCTTGATCTCATCTTTTAAAATTTTTATTTTATGTGCATTGGTATTTTGCCTACATGTATATCTCTGTGAGAATGTTGGATCCCCTGGAACTTGAGGTACAGCTGTGAGCTGCCATGTGGGTGCTGGGAAATGAGTCCAGGTCCTCCAGAAAAGCAGCCAGTGCTCTTAACTGCTGAGCCATCTCTCCAGCCCATTGATGTCATTTTTGTTGTTGGTGGTGGTTGGTTGGTTTGGTTTTTGGGTTTTTGTTTTGTTTGAGATAAGGCCTCACTATGTAGCCCTGGCTGGTCTAGAACTCACAGAGATCTGCCCATCTCCACAGTGCTGTGATTAAAGTCATACACCAACACACCTGGCCTTGGCCTCATTTTTTTCAGTGCAATTAGGACATGTGATTTGTTATAACATGTAAAAAGCTGTAAAGCATAAAGAGATTCTCATTTAAAAACAGTAGAAAATAGCACTTTATTAGCATTTGTATAATTTCTAGAAATAATAAGATAAAATGTAATGGAGATTTCCAAGATTTGAAAAAGTTACCAATTTTACAATTCTTTTTCTGGATTATTTTAGGAAGCAACAGGCGCGGATGGAATGCCACCAGCCAGAGGTACTCCAATGTCATCCAGCCATCCAGCTTCTCCAAGTCTACGCCATGGGGTGGCAGCAGAGATCAAGACAAACCAGTATTCGGCTCCTTTGACTCTGGCGCTTCCACCAGCAGAGGCTTTGGATCATCTCAAAACCCTTTTGCATCACCTGTCTCTGATGAGCAGAAAGATGAAAAAAAACTTCTGTAAGTTAAAGTTTTGTAGAAAGTCACCACCCAATTGCTTGGTTTTTCTAGAAGCACTTAGTGTTTTCTTTGAAAAAGAATAATACTGAAAACCAGAGTAAGCAAAACTGTATTAGCACATTTCAAAGGCTGGTCCTGCTTACAAGGTCAGAACAACTGTGATCCTGAAGATTACTGGTAAGAACGCTTATTTTTCTTTGTAAAACTTTTACTTCAGTTACCCTATTTGAAGTTCCATAAACAGTGGATTTCTATGGGGTTTTTTGGTGGTGAGCAGGGGTTGTTTTATTTTAAGACAGGGTCTCCCTTCGTCACCTTGGCTGGCTTGGAACTCACATCTCATTATCTGTGCCTCCAGAGTGCTAGGATTAAAGGTGTGTGCCCAGCTATTGGTTTTTGAAATGATGAAGATTGAACCTAAATTTTTAAGTGTATGGGGCAAGCATTAAGAGAGAGAGAGAGAGAGAGAGAGAGTAAAGAAGGCAAAGTTCTGTTTATTGTGATTCTAAGTGTAATAGCATATTCTCTGTGATACCTATTGGTTTACTAATGGTCACATGGTAGATGGAAAGAAACTTTAATCTAGAGTCAACTCTATCCGCAGCTTTGTTTCGGATTAATTGTTAAATGCATGGACCTGGAGACTGGAGAGGTGGGTGGCTCACAGGTTAAGAGTATTGGTTGTTCTTCCAGAGAACCTGGGTTCAATTCCCAGCACCCACATGGCAGCTCACAACTGTCTGTGACTAGTTCCAGGGGATCTGACACCCTCACACAGACATACATGGCAGGCAAAACACTGAAGCACATAAAATTAAAAATAAATGAATTATTTTTAAAAACATATTTTTAAAGTGCATGAACCTGTTTCCTGTATTACAAAGTAAAAAAATTAAGTAAAATATTTCTGAAGTCCTATAACCCACTCTTAAATTTTAATGCTTCTCCATAACTAATAGTAGTACATTTTGTTGTTCCCAGTTAACAATTGTGGTACTTAATTCTTTAAAAAATATTGTATTTCTGATATTGTGTATTGTATTTAGTTTTTTAAAAAATATTGCATTTTAGATAATTCTTTTTTTTTTTTTTTTTTGGTTTTTCGAGACAGGGTTTCTCTGTGCAGTTTTGTGCCGTTCCTGAAACTCGCTTTGGAGACCAGGCTGGCCTCGAACTCTCAGAGATCCGCCTGGCTCTGCCTCCCAAGTTCTGGGACTAAAGGCGTGCATCACCACCGCCCGGCATTTAGATAATTCTTAAATATATTGATTAGTCTTTCTGTTAATTAGAATGCCTACACTATTAATTATTCTAGATTATTTGTAACTACAAAATAGAAGGTGTTTGCTGTTTTTGGAAACAAGTTCTCGATGTGCAGCCCAGATTGGCTTTAAACTCGATGTCTTACCTACCTGGCCTCAAAATCCTCAGCCATCCTGGTGTTGGAATCACAGCTGTGTCCACTACACTCAAGTTGTCATTTGTATTTCCGTGAGCTTCTGGTGTAGAAAATAGAATGAAAAATATGTAAATGTATATATTTATTTACTAGAATTTTAATTTTTAATATTCAACTTCATAAATAACAAATTTTAACAAGCAAATGAAAATATCCATTACTCTTCCATTTTTATTTATTTTCATTTTCTTTCTCTTTTTTTCCAGGGAAGGAATTGTTAAAGATGTAGAGATTTGGGAATCATCGGGGCAGTGGATGTTTTCTGTTTACTCACCAGTGAAAAAGAAACCTAACATCTCAGGTAACTAGGGAACACGTTTGGTTGGATTGTTGGTTGGTTGGTTTTTGTTCAGTGCTGAGGATTGAACCCAGGCCTTCATACATGCTAGGCAAAGCCCTACCACTAGGCTATGGACCCAGCCTGTACTTATATATGTATGTGTATATAAAATAGATTCTAAAGTTCTTTCTAAAACTGAGACCATGCTAAATGTATTTATTCCAAACTTAGGAATAGCTAGAATTTGGTCTTTGTTTAAAGTATTCCAACTGAACTTCATCAATCAGAGACTGAGAGTGGAGAATGTAGTTCTTTTCAGTTGTGTTATTTTCAAGAAAGAATAGTAAAATCAGGACCCACCACAATTCCAATTCTGTCAATGGAGGAAGAAGCTCTGCTGTATCAAAACCACAGAAGCTCCTAGCCACCTCAGCAACCAGCAGGGTCACAAGCTGCCGCCATTACAGCCTTTGGGGCCTGGTTCCATTATTCTTTGGTCGCTTCCAAGAATACTTACTTTTCATAAAGCCTGTAAGACTCTCCTGTTTGAAGATGAGGAACTACAGGTGCGGTGTTCCTTTAGAATGTGATCCCTACGGCCTCTCTGAAACTTGGGCTACTGAGTTTTTCCAAGCCTGCTCTGGGAGACGTTGAGTCTTTATCCTCTTGAGGAAACTACAGACATGGCTTAGGCCGGAGCCCTTGAAGTTAGTGTCCGAGAATTCTAGGAATGCCACTGTACCTCACCCCTCACCTCGTTCTCGCCTAATTACTTTCTTATTCATTTAAATATTAATTACTGAGTTTGATTTGTCCTACTCCCTGATGTGCATGCCAGGGACGCATCATAAGGTGAGCAGGCAGGGATCCCTGATGTGCATGCCAGGGACACATCATAAGGTGAGAAGACAGGGATCCCTGATGTGCATGCCAGGGACGCATCATAAGGTGAGCAGGCAGGGTTCCTCTCAGGAAGCTTCTGTTCTGGAGGAAAGAAAATGAGAAACAGTGAAAATAGATCACTTAAGGTAGTGATAATTTCTGTAAACAAAAGAATAAACTAGGAAGCCCTAGGTTGGCTTAAATATTAGCACTTACGTATTGCCAAGTATTAAATCTTAATTAGTTCAGGGGTGGACCTGAACCCTAATGTCCTACAGCTGTGGTTCTCAAAACATAGACTGTAGAGAGCTCTAGGTGGAGTTACCATGCTAAATTATATAGGACATTCAGTTAAATTTAAATTTCAGATAGCAAAGAATATTTTCAATATATGTGCATCCTGTGTAATATCTGGGACATAATTAATAAAATAGTTATTTTATGTCTGAAATTTCAGTTTACCTAGACATCTCAGATTTTTGTTAGCTAAATCTAGCAACCTATCCCTGACATGTCTGTAGGAACTATATATGTTTATAAAAGTTTTCAGAATAATACTAAGATACTGATGTCCACCTTCAGTGTTGAAATTTGTACTATCAGTACAAAAGCGTTGTTGAATAAAACTGATGGATTTAACATCAGCTGAGGCAGAAGCAGCAAACTGCTGGTAGACTATAACAGTCATGTAAAGAAGAATCTGGAATGTCATTCTAACTTTAGAGGGGGCAAAATTATCCCTATCTAATGAAATAAAAATTACTAACTTTTGAAACCTCTTAACCATTGAATATGCATTTTAAATATTGTCTCAGGCAAATGGGAGGTACATATAAACCATGCTTTGCCCTGTACCGGCATATGATGTTCACTTTGAGGGAGAGCACTTGGGTTATCGTGTGACTTGGCCACAGGCAGACTTTATTAGACAGAATAACAACTGTGGTTATTCAGACTTAGCCTTGGCAGGTATTTTCTGAACAGTGAATGAGATAAACCTGTGTCATCTCAAGGGGTGGTGGGCTGGTGGCAGGGTTATCGCTGATAATAAAACTGAAAGTTTCTAGGAAAAGTTAGTCACGATAAACCTTTCTGTCACACAGACACAGTAGCTTCTCGATACTCAAAGTCTCTTCTAGAATAGGACACATTAATATGTGAGGATTTCAGGGTTGATTTGTTTTTTTCTTTAGGTGTTCTAGAATGCCCTGTGTCAATGTATGGAAATTCTGTAGGACATCTTAACTAATATTCAAGACTGAAGTGTTATGTTACAGAATTATTCTGACTGAAATCTATTCTGAGTCCAAGATAAACTAATGAATTATAACACAACAACACAAAAGGTCGATTAGCTTTTGAGTTTGCTTTATAACTGACCTTTAAAAACCTCCCACTTAGGAAGAGTTTCTAGTTTAATTGATTTTTTGCCTGTTTTTTTCCTCCATTCTTTCATTGTTTCCTATTGAATGAATCCAGGTGTGTCAGTTGAAGCCTTAAATCTCATGTTAACCAAGTAGCAATGGTATATCATGAAAGAGTACAGCTCTGTGAGGTATGCAGGAGGAGTCAGACAAGTCCATACTATGATGTTGCTGGGTAGATGCACCTGCGCGCATGTATGTGTGTATGTGTGTGTTTCTGTTGTAGCCAAACATCTTTTCTCAATGTGGAATTTTCTAATGAAGTTGTTTCTGAAATACATCTGATATGCTTTTCAAATGTTTGAAGTTTAAAAAAAAAAACAAAAAAACTCCCATTTGTCTGGGCATAGTGGCACACACGTTTTAAAAAAAAAAAATCCCAACTCTTTGAGAGACAGAGGCAAGCAAGTCTCTGTGAGTTCAAGGCCAGCCTGGTCTACATAGTGAGTTCTAAGACAGCTAGAGCTACATAGCGAAATCTTGTCTCGAAAAACAAAACACAAAACCCTTGCACTCCACTTTTCCAGTATTGGTGCATTGTCAAAGAAGAATATCCACATTTATCTGGAAAGGCCATTGACTTCTCTTTCCAGTGACATATCTGTGGAATGTAGTTTTTGCGCAACAACCACACTGCCTTGGAGTGAATGCAGAAACATGCAGAAGCACATGCAGGAATCCAGTAGTGGGGGCTGGCGAGATGCCATTCCGCATTTAAGAGTGTGTACCGCTCTCGTAGAACATGTGAGTTCAGTTTCCAGCACCTCTGTTGGCCAGCTCACAGCTGTCCTGTAACTAGCTCCAGGACAGAATAATGCCACATTCTGACTTCTACAGACATCTGCACTTACACGTCACTACTCCAGAACAGATGCACATACATACGCATAATTAAAAGTAATATATTTTTTAGAAAATCTAGCAGTTTGTTAAGCCAAATGTTAATGAGATCTGTAGACAGATTTTTGCTGTTCATCTCACTAATCTTATTTTTTTGTTTTGGAAAATAAATGTATGTGGATATATGCATGGTTCATTATGAAGAGCTAATTTTGCCTCTGTAGCTAGAATATTTCTTTGGTACCATGTCCTTGTTTGCTTTTCTGTTGTTGTGATAAACACCATGACCCTAAAGCAACTTGGAGAAGAAAGGTTTTTGTCTGGCTTACAGGTTAATAGTCCATCATTGAGGGAAGCCAGGACAGGAACTAAAGGCAAGTAGAGCTTGTAGAAGAAACCACGGAGAAACACTGTTCACTGGCTTGCTTCCCCAGGCTTGCTCAGCTAACTTTTTCACACAGCCCAGGTCTAACTGCCTAGGGATGGCATTACCCATATGAGCTGGGCCCTCAGCCCTCATGAATCAATTAGTAATTAAGAAAATGCCCCACAGACATGCTCACAGGCCCATCCTCAACTGAGGCTCTTTCCAAGAGTGTCAAGTTGACAGCACCCTTCCAAAACCTGAGAAAATAGTTATTCACGTAATTTTCTGTGTTCTGTGATTCAGATAAGAAACTCTGGTTGATCACCCCTTGAAAGAATACAGAGTAATTGAGACGGACAGTGTCCTTGAAGGAGAGCTGTTGTTCATTCTTATGAAACACT
Organism: Peromyscus maniculatus bairdii; assembly: GCF_049852395.1. Lineage (NCBI taxonomy): Eukaryota > Metazoa > Chordata > Mammalia > Rodentia > Cricetidae > Peromyscus > Peromyscus maniculatus. The sequence goes on from NC_134854.1 coordinate 71,703,543, forward strand.
GTTAGAGCTAAGCCCTGAGTAAAGAGAAGGTATCTGTTGTAGAAGATTGGGGAAACCATTCCTAGCAATTATGATAGCTAGTGCAAAGGCCTTGAGGTCAGAGCCATGAGTCCAAATCACTGAGGAAAGAAACTAACAGAAATAATATAGCATAAAGCCAGGGCAGTAGCCAAGGTCCACCTGGTATGAGTCTATTGGGTGTACAGATATGAAGCGCTTAAGCAGAAGGATGTAGGCTGATTTTAAAAAGCTCACTCAGTGGTACAGGAGGGGAAATGAGCCATTGGGACCAGGAGCAGGTTGAGAGGCAGGGAGGCAAGTTAGGAAGTGATTGCTGATGATGAGTTAGAGCTGTTGGCAGTGGAGACAAAATTGGTCAAATATGAGTTCTGTTTTGAATCAAATTTTGATATTTTAGGTACAGAAAAACAAATCTAGTATGATTCCTGAATGCTTTTTGCCCTGGACTGTCGGTGCCACTGGAGTAAACTAAATGGTAGCGGGGTTCCAAGGAAGTCTGTAGAAAATAGCAACATTTCCTTTCTTAGTCTTCTCAGTGCTGAAAGGTACAGTCATTGCTGTGGACAGTAAAAATTGCTAAGTAGTATAGAGAAATGGAAACTTTTTTTGGTATTTCCTTTAAAATATATGCATATTAAGAGCACTATCTGCCGGGCGGTGGTGGCGCACGCCTTTAATCCCAGCACTCGGGAGGCAGAGGCAGGCGGATCTTTGTGAGTTCGAGGCCAGCCTGGGCTACCAAGTGAGTTCCAGGAAGGCGCAAAGCTACACAGAGAAACCCTGTCTCGAAAAACCAAAAAAAAAAAAAAAAAAAAAAAAGCACTATCTGATCTTCCAGAGGACCTGGGATCAATTTCTAGCATCCAAATGGCGGCCCACAACTGTCTATAACTCCAGTTCCAGAGGACCTGACACTGTGCACACACGTGGTGCACATGTATTCATGCAGGCAAAACATCCATACTCCACATCATTTATGTATTCATATATTTCTCTCTATCTATATAAAGTGATCATCTAGTTTTGTTTTCTTTGGGCTTGCTTTTTTTCAGTCTGACCCCAAGATCTCATTCATGCCAGGCAAACATCCTACCACTGAGCTTTATTTCCTAACCCCTGGTATCCTACATTTAATTTATCAATGAAAGTACGAGAACAAGCATCCTTTTGTGTAGCGTCCTTTGTCTGCATAGATGCATAACTATAGGTATCTGAAGTTAAATCCTAGAATTGTAGGTCAGAGTCTGTGAACATGGCTTATGGACAGTTTGCCTCAGAACATTCCATAGCATGTTCAAAACAGCATCTTATACCACACACAGAGTAACAGTAATGATCATTTGTTCTTATGTTTGCCAGTCTGTAAGGAGAGCATTATATCACTAAGTTACATTTGTAAATTTTCTTTATTTACTAGCCTTTTGAAGTTCTAGCGAACTGCTTGTACTTCCTGTCTTTGCCATATTCTGTACTGACTTATGAATAGTAATAAAGACGTTAACTCTTGTGTATGCAATTGTGGTCTTCCTGATTTATCGTTTGCCTTTTAAATCTGTTTATTATTGACTTAACAGCATTTTTTAGACTAGAGTTTGAATGTGTAGTCAGATCTTCCATTTTCCTTTCACCCTTTATATTTACAGAATTCTTCTTCATTCAAAGATGAAATAGCTGTATTTTCTTCTAATTTAATAATTTAAGCATTAGTATCTGGGCTTTGAATTGTTCTCCTATGACCTTGAAGTTTTTCTGATAACCAGCATTAGCACATTTTCTTGTCTAGCACGCAGCCCTACTACCAGAATCAGCAATACCTACTGTTTAAATTCCAACTGATTCCTCACTTCAGGTTTCACAGACATTTCACCAGAAGAGTTGAGGCTTGAATACCAAAACTTCTTAACCAGCAATAACTTACAGAGCTATGTAAGTTTGTTTCCTGTTCCTCTACCTCAGTAGCACTTGGCTATCAGTTATTGTTTTGGTGTTTGCAGTGGCTGGCTTGTGTGTGGGCACATTTGGTGAGGGCTGTTAATTGTTTGAAGAACAATGCCTGTTTTATTTTTATTTTTAGACTCTTTGAAATTGTTTAGTTGTCTAGACTGATAATGATGTACTATAGCGATTAGGGATATTATTTTTTTATTATAAATTACCCATCAACCAGTCCTAGAACTCAAACCATCTGTCTTTTGAAAAATATTATTGCTTCTGTTAGGTGCGGGTCCCATGATTTTTACTAGAAAAACAAAGTGACATAAACAGCAGTTCTGCTAAATAGATATAACACTTTTGAATACCAGACATTCAAAAGAAAGGTCTGAATGGGTGGGTCAGGAGCATAAGTTGGGTATCTGGAGGAAATGATCATCTCTGTTGTCTACAGCCAGAACTATGCTAGCACACATCACTCCCCTCCTGTCCAGATAGCATCATTCCTGCACTGCCAGGTGATCACCCCTGAGAGCCAGGGAGTTAGTGAACAGAGAGAGGCAGCTAGAGCTGGGGTAGCTCTGGCAAACAGGAGCAGGGGTAAGTATTCAATACTGAGTTATTTTTTGTCTTCTCTCTTCAGCTAAATTCTGTTCAACAGCTAGTAAGTCTATGGAGGAATAGGATAAATGAACTGAAAAATCTAAATATGTCAACCAAAGGAACTCTGGTGAGTGTTGAATTTTCTTCAAAGAAGTATCTCATCTATTGCTTTTGTGTTGTTTTGTGAGACAAGAGCTCGCTAATTAGACCAGGATATCCTGCAACTTGCCATGTAGCCCAGGCTGGTCTTGAACTCAGAATCACCTGCCTCAGCCTCCTCCTTGCTGAGATTATAGACATTCTCCACCATGCCTAGCTTTGTATTGCTTTTGTTTATTTCTTGAGACAGGGTCTCATCTGGCTGGCCTGGATCTCAGTGTGTAGACCAGATTGGCCTCAGACTCATAGAGATCCCCCTCCCCCTCCCTCAAGTGCTGGGATTAGAGGTGTGCACTGGTTCTATTACTTTTTTAATTTTTTAATTTTTATTATTTTATGTATATGAATGTTTTGCCTGCATGTGTGTCTGTGCACTACATATGTGCCTGGTCCCATGGAGGTCAGAAGAGGGTGTAGGATCCCCTGGAACTGGAGGGAACTGGAGTTACAGACCATTGAGAACTGTCATGTAGGTGCTGGGCATCAAACCCAGGTCCTCTTGAAGAGCAGTCAGTTCTCTTAACCTCTGAGCCATCTCTCCAGCCCCCCTAGTGCTTGCAGGAGGAGCTTCATTTTGAAAGGTAAAATCTCTGGAGAACTAACTCTGCATGTGATCATTTATAGTTAAAGCCCTAGATCTTATTTGTTTCTCAGAAAAGTAGGGACAAGATTTTTTTTAAAAACAATTTTAGTTAAACATGGTAGCACACTCTTTTAGTTCCAGCACTAGGGAGACAGAGGCAGGCAGCTCTCTGGGAGTTCGATGACAGCCTGATGTACACACTGAAGTCCAAGACAGCTAGGTCTGCTTAGAGAAGCCTTTCTCAAAGTAAATCAGTAAAAGTAAAAACTGTTTTTAGCATAAGGTTTTTAATGGGGGTAGGACTAACTTTAAAAACTGGGAAGTATTACCATTTCAAGTACTTAAAGATGTGTGTCTGTTGCCTTGCTGTTGTATAATGCCGTTTGAATTTAGTGTGGTTGTTTAGACGTATTCTGACTCCAGCTGAGAAGTGACCCCATCACCATTGATGAGCTCATAGAACAGTAATAACTGAGTCTAAGGAACTGTTTGATCCTCTGGGATGAATGTTGAAGGGTCCCTCGGCTGCTGATCTGAGGCAACCCATCTTAGCCTGGCTGAGCACACATCATCATAGTTCATTCTTTTATCATGAGTATGGATAGACTTCAATTTGTCTAGCCATTTACCTCTTTACCTGTTGGTGACTATTACTCCAAGAAAGAGAAGCAAGGGAAGAACAAAAAAACCTGTATGAATCTGTCTTATGAAACTATGGAAGAGAACACAACTTGTCTGTAGTGATGAGCAGATAAACAATTGTGGAGGACCAGAAGTTGAGAAAGGTTGTTATCTGCCTGGGAAGAGTATAGGGAGCTCCTAAGGTTAATAGTAATGTTCTGAATTTTGATTGTGCTGGTTATAATTATGTCAGGATTCATTAAAATGTGTCAAAAGTGAAGCATCTATGTCAGGGGTTCTCAACCTGTGGGTCATGACCCCTTTGGAGTCAAATGATCTTTTCACAGAGGTTGCATATCAGATATCCTGTAGATCAGATATTTACATTACAGTTCATAACAGTAGCAAAAGTACAGTTGTGCAGTATAACAACAGAAATAATTCCATGGTTGGGGGTCACCACAGCATATATTAAAGGGTCACAGCATTAAGAAGATTGAGAACCACTGCTCTGTGTGAACATGATAAGGTAGTCTAAGATGCTTCCAAGGGAAAGAAGCTCAACTGCCTTAGTTTGACTAAGAGGGTCTTGGAGCCAGGTGTGGTAGTATACAGCTTTCATTCCAGCACTTAGGTAGAAACAGCTGGATATCTATGAGCTCAGGGCCTGGTCTACGTAGTGAGACCCTGTGTCAAAAAAAAAAGTCTAGCTGGGCGTCAGTGGCGCACACCTTTAATCTCAGCACTTGGGGGATCTCTGAGTTCAAGGCCAGCCTGGTCTACAGAGTGAGATCCAGGACAGGCACCAAAACTACATGGAGAAACCCTGTCTTGAAAAACCAAAAAAAAAAAAAAAGTCTTAGAGGGAAGGAGTCAATGAAAGGTTCTTTGAAGGGCATCTGTCGTCAGAATAGGACAGTCGACTGGGTTTTAGTTGTGAGCTTTTTATAACATGTGACCTCACTTGAGTTGAAGCATTTGAGTAGACTGGGCATGCTCTTGACAGCCTTTTGACCTCTATCTAGAGTGCCTCACAGATGGAGGTTTAACTTTATAAACACTGAAGTGCACTTTTTTAAAATGTAATTTTATTTATTCTTGAAATTTTTACATATGGATACAATGTATCTTGATTTTTAAAAATGCTTTTCTGGTGGTAATTGTAGATGTAACCAACCGTCTTATTAAATAAGAAACACAGAAACAATGTAAAAGAGAAAGCCAAGAAGTCAGAGCTCAGAGCTAAAATCTCACCCTTCCTCCTGCTGTGTCCCAGCTTCCCGAAAGAGAGCTATTTCCTCGTGTGTCAGTCGTTTCCATAGTCATTCTGCCTTCTCATTGGTTGTAAACCCAAACACGTGACTGCCTCGTCACTGTCTGTATGTACAGCCCCCCAGGTCTTAAAGGCATATGTCTCCAATGCTGGCTGTATCTCTGAACACACAGAGATCTATGGGATTAAAGGCGTGTGCCACCATCGCCATGCTCTTTCTATGGCTCTAATAGCTCTGACCCCCGGGCAACTTTATTTATTAACATACAATCAAAATCACATTTCAGTTCAATTAGAATACTACCACAGGTAATATGCATTGTTTTTATAAATTTAACAAGTGCAAAATTAAAATCATTCCTCAGCCAGAGATAATAATGACTCACTTCTATACATTTTTCTATATAAGTTCATGTTAGTTGGTTGTGCATTCTGTAGAGTGTTATAACCTTTTCTTTTCATGAACACATTATGGGCATTTTGTATGCTAGATATTTAAATGCACTTTTGAGTAATACGTTTTTAAATGTCGTGTATACAAACAGTACATGAGAACTATTCATCAGGTGCTGTATTATTTGTATTTTTTAAAGCTCTCTGATGTCAAGGATGGAGCCAGTCAAGCAGCGCCTGCATTTGGATTTGGAAGCAAGCAAGCAGGGACGTTTGGGTCATCAGGTAAGAGACGGAGTGTGGCATGTTTTGGTGACTCACAGAAGTGGGATTTCAGAGGTTTCAACTTTACAAAGCCTGAATCACCATTTTAAATAATTCTCACAAATTCCTCCATTATGGAGCCTTGAAGAACTTACTTCAACAAATGCTTGGGAAAGGCAGGTCAGAGGGGGTTATACTGTGGCTCAGCTTGTAGAAAGAAGTACTTCTGTTTTTGAGACAAGATCTCACTCTGTAGCCCTGGCCTGGCACTCACTATGTAAACCAGGCTGTCTCTGCCCCCTGAGAACTGGGATTACAGATGTAAACCACTGCCCAGCTCTAGAACTTTTTAGGAATATTTTCTCAGTTTCATAGGGAACTGAACATGATGATATATATATAATTCTAGCATTCAGAGGCTGAAGTGAAAAATCAAAGTTCAAGGCTGTGGTTGCTGGTGGCACCCATCTTTATTCCCAGCTCTCAAGAGGCAGAGGCAGGTAGATCTCTGTGAGTTCGAGGCTAGCCTGGTCTATAGAGCAAGTTCCAAGACAGCCAGGACTACACAGAGAAAACACTGTCTCACAAAACAAAGTTCAGGGCCAGCCTGGCCTTCCTAACAAGACTCTGCCTCGGGAATCTGATAGGAGTCTACCCCTGTGCCTTTGGGGACTTTGTCATCCCACAGCTGTCGTGTAGCAACTCTGGTGGAAAGCATGGCAAGCCGAAAGGGCTCATGGGTGCAGGTGAATCATGGTAGCAGAACTGTCAGGGCCGTGGGGTTCAGAGGGTTTGCTCTAACCTTGTTCTCATTTGCCCCTAAACTCTTCAGTATCTACACGAGTCTGAAATAAGACAAAGGAGGAACGTGGCTACATTTTTCTGACTGTAATCTGTTTTTGTAGGTTTTCCAGTGGATAACAGCAGCAGCAGCAATGTTCAGAACTTTAGTTTTAAAACAAGCTCTGGATTTGCCACTGCCCCTTCAGGAAGCACGCCTGTGTTTGGAAATCACCCAGCCTTTGGGACCGGGCCCTCTGCTGGTTCTGCAGTCGCTTCCTCCACTCCAGCCTTTGGATTTGGGAAACCTGAAGCCACATCTGCTGCTTCATTTTCGTTCAAGAGCCCTGACACTTCTGGTTTTGGATCACCTGGGTTTTCAGGGTTTCCATCTTCCTTAGCAGTGAGTCCTTTCGGCCCTGCAATGGCCCCTGCCTTTGGAAGTGGCGGATCTGTGGCTGGTTTTGGTAGCCCTGGCTCACAGTCTCAGACTTTATTTGCCAAACCTTCTAATGACACATTTGGAGGTAGCAGCCTATCAGCCTCCCTCCCGGTCTCTGCCACAAATAATGTACTGTTCACCCCCAGGGATCAGCTGACAAAAGAGGAGCTGGAACAATTTCAGTCCCAGAGATTTACTCTGGGGAAAATCCCACTGAAGCCACCACCCGTGGAGCTCCTGACTATATAAAGGGCGGTGTCCAATACAGAACGGCTTTAGCCAGGCGTGTGGCGTATGCCGGTAGTTTGGGAGGCTGAGAGAAGAAATGCCACAAATTCAGGGCCAGCTTGGACTGCACAGAGTAAGTCATAGATCAGCCAGGTCTTTGTGAAACCCTCAAAGAAAAGATGAATGGTTTTTCAAGAAATGTTTTCGTAGGGCTTGGGATCACTGGACCCTCACACATGCAGCAAGTTCTACCTAAGCCACACTCCATCCCGAAATATGGCTTTTAAGGTTGTCTTGAATTACATAATAATACACCCCCTCTAAACCTGCCTTTCCCGAGCATTTGTTGAAGTAAGTTCTTCGAGGCTCCATAATGGAGGAATTTGTGAGAATTATTTAAAATGATGATTCAGGCTTTGTAAAATTGAAACTTACAGAATTATACTTTTCTGAGTCAGCAAAACATGCCACATATTCAAGAGTAAACTCTATTCCTCATATATATATATATATATATATATGAGCAATGTAAGGTTTTAATAATTTGAGGGATTTAAAGGTTAACATTTTTTGAAAACCTAGCTAAATAAAGTACAGCCCAAAACTTAATAAGCAAGGGAAATCTTTTGTACTATAATTATGAATGGAATGAAAAAATACAGGGTACTGAATAATTTTCTCATTCTATTCCAATTTATTACCCATCCCTTTAATAGGGATGCGGAGAGTGGATGCTGGAGATCAAACCCAGGTACAGTGTCTTGTGCATGTCACTGAGCTACATCCCCCAACTCTTTTTTTAAATTATGTGTGTGGGTGTTTTGCCTGCATGTATGTCTGTGTACCACTTGCATGCCTGATACTCATGGAGGGTGTCAGATTCCCTGGAACTGGAGTTACAGATTATGAGCCACCATATAGGTACTAGGAGTTGAACCCTGGTCCTCTGGAATAACAGTCAGTGCTCCTAACCTCTGACCCATCTCTCTGGTCCCAATTCCTGCTTTTTAACGTGGGAGAAAAAAAAAAAAAAAAGAACAAGGAAGGTGCTGAGGAGAGAGCTGAATGGGTAAAGGAATTGCTGCATGTGTGTGAGGACCTGAGTTTGGATACCCAGGAATTAAGGATGGCAGTGCATGAGTCTGTCACCCCAACACTGGAAGGGCAGAGACAGGTGGATGCCCAGAACTTGCTGACCAACCTTTCTAGCTGGATCAGTGATTTCTAGAAATCCTTTAAAAAACTAAGGGTGGAGAATGACAGGGAAGACACCCAACACCTTTGGCCACCACACATATCTGTGCATAAACATACACATGCATATCTCAGACCAAAAAACAAAAGTAAATGTCTTACCTAATGAAAGATGAGCACTCCAAATATTCATGCATACAGGCTAAGAATTCAGTTCCCAGAGGATCCAAATTCTGGTCCACTTTAAACAGTGTGACTCCCATCTAACTGTTCAGGGACCTTAGTATGTGAAACCAAATCCATACTCAGGATTTATTTTTATGTTTGATGTTTAGAACTGTCCTTGGTAATTGGTAAGTAGAATATAAATTGTTCCTCCTTTGATCTATGTGTTCCAGCAAAATAGAATCTAAGAATTCTGCCCCATGAACCTTAGGGCCTCAAATGAGACCCACTATAGGTGAATGCTTAGTCATTCCTATTGCCTGGGATATTTATAAAAAACAGAAATTTATACCTCAGAGTTCCATATACTGGAAATCCAAAGTATAATTTACGTGTCTGCTGAGCACCTGGTCTGTCCTTCCAAGGTGGCAGAGGGAAAAACAGCAAAATGATGAAGGCTGTATCCTTACACAAGAGTGAACCTGTTCTCTCAAGGCCTTCTGTAAGGGTTCCCAACCCATCCATACGGGGTCTGTCCTAACGACTTAGTCACCTAAGGGCCCACCTTAGTACAGTCACATTGGCGATTAAGTTTCAGCATAGGAGGGCTGGAGAGATGGCTCAGCGGTTAAGAGCACTGGCTGTTCTTCCAGAGGTCCTGAGTTCAATTCCCAGCAACCACATGGTGGCTCACAACCACATGGTGCCCTCTTCTGGCCTGCAGGTGTATATGCAGACAGAACACTGTATACATAATAATTAAATAAATCTTTAAAAAAAAAAAAAAGTTTCAGCATAGGAATGGGAGGGTGCATCTGAACCTAACAATTGGCCACTGGCTCCCTTAGGTTCCAGGTAACTCAGTGCCTTCAAGGCTCTAAGGATACACACAGAGGACCCCATTAGTCTCAAGTATGTCAGTCGTGCTCGTTTGTAATGCTAGAGCTAGGGAGGCGCTCCTGTCCTCCCACCCAGCCTACCTGGAACTCCGGGCCAGTAAGCTACCCCACCTAGAAAACAAGGTAGATGACTCCTGAGGATCAGCACCAGAGGTGGTCCTCTGGTCTCCACATGCATGTGCATACCCATGCATACACACCTGCACATACGAAAACAACGTGCACATACACAAACGTGAAAAACACTGGGTTACTTTAGGTCTGTTATACCCAGATAATATATGCAGACCATGGGGCCTTTCCCTGGGATTGGGAATATACTGAGTATTCCAGGAGATCCCCCAGGCAAATTTAGGAAACGAGCCTCTCAAGCTGCATTCGGGCTACTTCAAATGTTTGACTTGTGAGTTTGTTTTAATTGCCAGTCTGTTTCTGTGCTCCTGCACACACCAAAAATATGTACATTTAATGGGACTCCAAACTATCAAATAGTACAAAGTTGTCAAAAAAAAAATGCTATGAGTTACTTTAAAAAACAAGAACTAAAAGCAGCAAAGCCCACAGAGTAGAACCAAACTGTATACCTGTGCACGGGCACTGGTGTCAGGAGTCAGAAGACTTAGCGTTCCTAGACTCGGGTCATGGACAGGCTAGAGGCAGCTGACCTAACTGATCCCTCGAGAGACGCAAGCAAGGGCTGGTGCCACACGTGTGGTTATCTGTCAGCGGGAAGCAGTTCTAGGGACCGGAGCAACCAAAGTCCCCCAAACAACCCACTGCCTTCCCAGCGTCCAGATTTCCTCCCCCAGGCCAGAGCAAGTGGTGGAAATGCAGATGAGCTGTGACGGAGAACTGACGAGGAGAGGGTGAGCTGGGCCTCCGGTGAGCTGTACAAGGGCGGATGTTCCTCGGTAGTTCTCAGCACACAAGACATCTGGCCACCAGAAAGAAAAAAAATGCCAATTTAAAAGGCACCCAGGAGGCAAAGGATTGTCTTGAGCTTGAGGTCGTAGTTCAGGGCAGCCTGGCCTCAGAGTAAACTCTTGACTTTCAAAGGCACGTGATTTAACTACACACAAGAGTGACAGTCCTGCTTAAAACATCAGTGGCTAATTGTGGTAGTTCATGTATTGGAATATAGCCTTTTCAAGTGACCTATAAGAACAAAGTAATTGGTTTTCTATTAACTAGCATGTGCTGTGTGATCCAATTTAGAGGGGATATATATATACATATATACACACACACACATACATACATATATATACACACATATACACACACACACATATATATATATATATATATATATATATATATATATATATATATATATATATATATGGCGGTACTAGAAGTTAATGCTGGCTCAAGTTTCAGTGTCCTATTACATATATGGGCTAATTTCATCTTGCCTATGATCTAGGTGCTGTAACCATGATCTGAGTTTTCTAAATGCAAATACCAAGATCTGGAGATGTTAAATGCCCACCTGAGGTCAGTCAACTAACAAGAGGCTGGACTGGATCTGACGCCTGGCCTAGAACCTTCCCTGTCACCACCCCAGTGGTGGCTCCTGAGTTAGGAGCACTTCCTCTTTTTTGTCAGTGTTTTCTGCACATGCATTGCCTTTGGGATGCACTTCTGCAGTTTTACCTTAGGAGTGTTCACGTCAGCAGGACACTGTAATTAGTGAAGCCCAGTGGCCTGAGATGCAGGGTGAAGGAAGTGCTCTCAGGAGGTACGGAACTCCTCACTCCCCTCCCAAAGCTCCGTCCTCTTTTCTTGCTCTCATATGAGGGCCGAGTCCTCCTGCCTGTCCACACAAAGACACTGAAAGAGAGCATGAGAGTGCTAAAACTCCGTGGAGTCATGGGGGCAGGGACCTCTCACGGCCAGCTGTGAGCGTGTGTTTGTTGTGATGCTGGGTGGAGGCCAGTGCTGGACCACTTAGCTGCTGCACATCTCAGCAGTGCACCTAAGCAAAGGGACAGTGTGCCTGTGAAGACTGGGTTTGAGGGGAACCATCTTTATTTTGTCTTTATACCAGCTGGGTGAGATGGAGTGAGCTATCTTCTAAGTCTTATCCATAGAGGCAATAACATCTGTGCCCACAGTTGTAGGAAGGTTAAATTTGAAACATACTAATACAGGTGTCCAGCACAAAAATTGATGCTCCAAATTCCATTATTGAGGAAAATAACACTGGGTCCTAATAGAGAGGCTGACAGGCAGAAACTCTCAGGAAAGGGACGTCCCCTACCCTCCTGGCTAACATTGTCTTCAACGTTTCATTTTGTTTTGAGATAAAATCTCACTGTGCCTCATGCTGGCTTTGAACCTGCAATCCTTGAACCTCCCAAGTGTTGAGGCTGAAGCAGGTGCCACAATGCAGCCGGACCAGTCTGCTGCACTGTTAGTTACTGTTCTGTTGCTGTGAAGAGACACCTTGGCCACAGCAGCTCAGTAAGAAAGCATTTAATTGGGACTGGCCTACAGTTTCAGAGGATTCATCCATTATCAGTATGGCGGAGAGCGTGGCGACAGGCAGGGAGCAATGGTGTCATACTATTTTGTATCTTATTATTTGCAAACATCTTGAACGTTTCATGTTAGTAACATACAGATTTATATGGCTGTTGCCCATTGCTGACTGATTTAGCCATACCCCTAGTTATGGGTCGACAATACTCAAGATTCTAGAACATGGGTCCTTACACCATTGTGAGAATAACTGGAAATGCTGAGTAGGAAATTGTGGATGACTAGTTTTAGTACATCTCAGTAAATGCCCCTGCTTCCCCACAGTATAGGTCTTGAGAAAGCAAGCTGCCTTTACTAGAGCAGAGCAGGTGCCCATGGCTTTGCTGTGATTAATATTCAGCAAAGAACCCTAAGGGTGGAGGGCTTGTTACGGGCTCAGCAGGAATGTCCTCACAGGCTCCTGTCTTGGAATTCTAGGTCCAGGATGGTGATGCTGTTGTAGGAGGTTGTGGGAACTTGAGGCAGTAGGGCCTAGGTGGAGGAAGTAGTCCGTAGAGGAGGGCCTGAGCTTGTTGACTGCCATGGTGTGGATGGCTCTGGTCTATGGTGCGCTTTCTGCCATGAGCTGAAACCAGGAGCCAAACAGCCCCCTTAAATTGTTTCTCTCGGGTATCCAGTCAGCTGTGGTGGAAGCAGCTAGTGTAGGGCTTGATTCCCGACATCTGATCCGCTCTGTTTATTTTTCATTGTTTATTTTTTGACACAAAGTCTCGCTGCCCTGGAACTCATTATGTAGAAGCTGGCCTCAGACTCAGAGATCTGTTTGTCTCTGTCTCCCAAGTGTGCTGGATTCAAAGGAGTGTGCTGCTACGCATGCCACCAGGTTCCTTTTTAGACTCTTTCAGGGAATCCCCAGTATGATGGTTAATGTTGCTGAAAAGACTCCTAGAAGCCTGGAGGTGGTGGCGCACGCCGTTAATCCCTGTACTCGGGAGGCAGAGGCAGGCAGATCTCTGTGAGTTCGAGGCCAGCCTGGTCTACAGAGTGAGTTCCAGGATAGCCAGAGAAACCCTGTCTCAAAAAACGAAGAAAGAAGGGGAGGGAGAAGAGAGAGAGAGAGAGAGAGAGAGAGAGAGAGAGAGAGAGAGAGAGAGAGCCCCCCCTCTGGGTGTGCTGAAGGGCATTTTTAGAGAGTAAACTAAGGTGGGGGTAGGGGTGGGGTGTGAGGAGAAAGGGAAAAAGGGTGCTTGTGTTCTATGTCTCTCTTTCTCTCTCCCCCTCTGTCCCCCTTCTCCCCCTTCTCTCCCTCCCTCCCTCCCTGCTGGCTGCCAAGGTGTGAGCTGCCATACCACTCCCCACCATGATAGCCTGAAAACTGAAGCTGTGAGTCAGCCAGCCTTGCCTTAAGCTGCTGAAGCTGACACCTCACCACGGCACCGGATGAGGACCACTGTAGCCAGCCCTACGTGGATGCTGCCCTGAGCGCATCAGAGCTAGAGAAGAGCACTGTCGGAAGAGCACTGGGAACAGCATTGCCAACACCCTGAGGTTGCCTCTGCTGTGCGAGCAGTTTCGCAGTGTCTGATACTGCTGGACCTACAAGCCCGGCACCGGCCCAGGGGTGGAGTTCACAAGACAGGCCAGGGAGGGGAACTTTACAGGGAGAAATACCACCTTAGGCGGCTCAGTGGTCGGGAGAACGGCGGCAGGGCTTGACTTCCAGAACTCCAGCTTTCTCAGTGGCCACAGAGCTTCTAACTATCCAAAGCTGAGACCCAAATAAGCTGCCACAGGGAGAGGAAAACTCAGGATAGGGAGAAAGGCCACCGGCATGATTCTGCTATCTCTGGCCTCGCGTACTTCTTTGTCCAGGGTAGAGACCACAGCCATCGATACCTGCTCTTTATCACCTCTGAGACTTGAACTCTGGCTCCGCTTCCTCCAAACCTAGCCCACCTGCAGCCCCCTTGACACAAAGTTCCCCCCACAGTCTTGACACCACCTCCTGTTCCAAACACAGTGCTCACCCGGCCCCACCGTCTCCTGTGTGAGAAATATCCCCAGATCCAAACTTACATGCTGCTAATACCTGTCAGCAGTCGTCCCTCTTTCCAAGCCTTCCACAGAGTGCTCACTCAGGCTGCAGAATCTCCTTCCAGGAAGACACCAGTGCCGACCTCATTGTCCAGAGCGTACCCTCATTCTGCTTCTTTCGGGGCTACTCTTCTCTTAAACACAGTGGAACCACCACCAGAGCCGGTGCCGCTCCACCCACAGCGTGTCCACAGGAGCCCTGCCGCCAACAGTCCCCTCTGCAGCCTGGGCAGCTGCTGGCCACTTGGGACACAGAGATGGGGCTGCTTTTCCCAGAGCTCCGGCGTCAGGACACAGCGATCAGGGTTTTCACGCCTTCACGTGGAGTCACTGGTGTTTTTAACTTTTTTATGAGTATGTTTTACCTACCTGTATTTAGGTGTCTCACACATGTACATACATGTATTTTGCACCACATATGTATGTGTGACGTGTGCTTGGTGCCCATGGAGGTCAGAGGAGGGCATCGGGGACCCCTGGAACTGGAGTTACAGATGGCTGTGAGCCACCACATGAATACTGGGAATTGATCCTAGCCCCCCGAAAGGCAACAAGTGTTCTTAACTGCCACACCATCACTCAAACCCCATTTTTAAATTCCTTTATTTTTTGTGGGGGGTGTTTTGCCTGTATGTATGGCCATGCAATAGGTGCGTACAGTGCCGTTGGAGACCAGAAGGCATCAGATCCAGGGGACTGGAGGTGCAGATAGTTATGAGCTGCCATGTGATTATTGGGGATTGGACATGGGTCCTCCGGAAGAGCCCCTGGAGTAGCTGTTTTAAAGGTCACCTGTGTTCCTCTGTTAACGGCTTGCTGTTTTTTTCCGTTGGTTGTACATTTTTATGGATTGACTACCATTTTATTTAGCTACTCATTTTTGGATAGACGGTGGATTGTTTCCAAGTTTATGCATTTTTTTTATTTTTTATCTTATGTGTATGAGCGTTCTTTCTGCAGGTATGGATGTGCACCTTGTGCATGCCTCATGGCCTCAGGAGTCAGGAGAGGGAATCAGATCCCTTGGTACTAGAGTTGTGGATGGCTGTGAGCCACCATGTGAGTGCTGGGAGCCCATCCTCTGCAAGAGAAACCAGTTGTCAGCCTCTAAGCTGTCTCCCCAGCCCCGGGTTTCAGCATTTTCTAATAAACAGATACAGACATCAGTGTGGAAGTCTGTGTGGTCACTCACTGACTCTTACAAATTTACAAAGTGAGGAGGAACCCCCTCTTCACGGCAGCTCCTGTGTTCTCCCCGGTCCCTTCAGTGCCCTCCTGGTGGTTCTTCTCTCCCCTTGCCCTCACTATGACCCCCTCTGACTGCTTCCCACTTAGGCGTGGATCTCAGTGCTGGGGCTGGGGACCAGTGGTCTTGCAGCTTTATAGGATGTGACTTTGGAAAATGCCGCTGGAACATTTGCTAGGATGGTGTCAGTCCTAGAATTTGGCTGTGGCTGTGGCTAGGAGTTGCTTTGAAACTCCACGTGGTCGAGAGGCCAGAGCCGAGTGACCATAGAGCATCCTTGGGGGAGGGGGCACACACCAAGAGAGGCAGTCCAAGTGCAGTCCAAGTTTCTCTACACATGTGTGTATCTTTTACATTCATGATATTGATATGTTTGAGCATTTATATAATGTCTGACCTATCCCCTCCCCTGAATGCTCAATGGTCAGCCTCCTGGCCATCCTCACTATATCTGACCACAACCTGGCAAAAGTCCTGGCCATGGAGATAATTAATTTGTTGGCTGAAAGGAGAGCTCCCATTGAAAGTGGCTTGTCCTTGATCTTAAGGAATAACCATCAATCACGTAGACTGTGTGGGATTCAGACAATAGCAATCAACCTAGACAAATATGACAGCATCTAAAGATGGGGAAAGAAACATGTCTTTATTAGAAGAAATAACCCAAATGCTAGCACCATAAGAACAAAAATACGCAGCCCTGGTCTGGTGATTTTCAGCTTCTTTGCCAAACTGAGAACATGCTGCCCTAGCCCTAATCACATGCTGAGAATTCACGCTGCTGGTGTACAGTGCGGCTTCTCTTGGATTGCTGATGTTGCAGTATTTAATCCACATGCAATGAAACACCTCTTTCTGGTGGCTCTGTGCACTCTGACAACTCCACAGGCCGGTGTGAACACCACACACAAGGAAGAGAACGGTGCCTTCACCTCAAAGCTCGCTCGTGCCCTTCGCCAGCAGCCCCCAGCGTTCATGCAGAACTGGCCTGCCTCACGCTGTTGATCTGTTGCTTGTGGAGAAGCCGTCTTTTCCTGCCCGCCTTCTTTCCCTCAGTGTACACTCAGGACTCATACTCGCTATTACAAGCACCATCCGTCTGCATTTGTGATGCCGAGTAGTATTCCTATATTTGGATAGTACAGTTTCACCCATTCATTCATTCATTCATTTGCTGACACACTCTTCCTTCTTTTTTGAGTGTGTGAGGGAGAGTGCATGTTCATGGATGTTGCAGGTGCACACGTGTGCTTGGGTGTATGGGTGGAGACCAGCGTCTCAAGTGTTGTCCTCAGTAAACCTGTCTACCTCCTTTGAGAGAAGGTATTGTCCCCCAATAAAGGACTGTGCTCCAAGGCCAACTACAGCCATCTTCAAAGTCCAGCTGAGCCTGCTCACCAAAGATTGCTTCAGCTGGGCTTGTTGACCTTTGACCTTTCCTCCTGGTGGGGAGGGTCATGGGACCCTCACCTGAGTATCTAACCACTCCTCCCAACCAGTTGGGTGCAAGTCTTCCCTAATTGCAGGTAGCCTCAGGTTCTCTGGGAGGGGATAGATGTTAGAGGTGGGGAAGGGGTTCCGTTCATGCAGCCACGAGGAAGCCGTAGTCTGTCTGCACCCAGCAGACCTTCCAGGGTGACTGAAGTCACCCATTGCTCTGTTAGTAGGCCTAATAAACAGTGGTTCCCCTTTCTCCATGAACTGTGGTGTTGGAACCTTGGGAGAGAGGTAAGTATTGTTTGCCAAGGGAAGGATTTTGGCAACACAAAGTCTCTTATTGGCCTGAAGCTCAGTGTTAGGCTGGAGAGCCCAGAGAGCCTCAGGAAGCCTCCTGGTACTGCTTCCTCAGCACTGGGCTTCCAGCAAACCTGGCATTTTCCATGAGTTACGGAGCTTGAACTTAAAAGTCCTTGTGCTTACGAGGGAAACACTTCTCCCCACCAAGCTCTCTCCCCAGCCCTCTGTGAACATTGGTCTGCAGGTCTGCTGTGAAGGTGTCCTCTTCCCCCCAGTAAACTCTCAGAAGTCGGGTGACTGTGACCAGCCTTTAATCCCAGCACTCGGGAGGCAGAGCCAGGCGGATCTCCCTGAGTTCGAGACCAGCCTGGGCTACCAAGTGAGTTCCAGGAAAGGCACAAAGCTACACAGGGAAACCCTGTTTCGGGGGGAAAAAATGACCTGGAGCACAAGAGACAGAAGAAATGGTGTCTTTCTCCAGGGAAGCCTTAGAAGCCTCTTCATCTGCTCGCCCTCAGCAAAAGTGCAGACCAAAAGCTCCTACCTGCTTTCAAGAGTGTGCTTTTCCGGCGAGAATCTAGAAGGATATCACAGGCATGTTATTAAAGATCAAAAGCAATGGCAATAATATCTTGAATGCTTTGAAACTGACAGCTCATTTGGAGCCTGGGGTGCGCAGAACTACCTTGGGACATGTGTAAGCTTTGAACCAAGCATTGAGCAAGAGAGAAACCAGAGGGGTTTTCTCTCCACAGACACTGGTGAGAGCCAAGATGGGAGACAGAAGAGCAAAGGACGTGTTTGGGTTAGTAAGAAGGCATCCTGCCCACACAAGGAGTAGCCCAGTGAGCTGCTGTGGCATCAGCAGACAATGGCAGGTTGGCATGCCCCAACATGAGGTGTGGGGTTCTGTTGTGTAGGCAGGTAATGGGGTACCATGGCAGGGTCTCGGGTGTGGACAGCTTCTCAGTTTGGGTATGTTGCAAGGGAGAGGCCAGGCAATAGATAGGTAAGAGCAGGGTGAGCTAGCTGTCATGAGGACCCAGGCTCCTGGGCAGCTACCGGCACAATCAGAAACCATCTAACTGGAAGTGACCCGCATCCCCTTGCCAGTGACCTGCACGCTCGCTCTGCAAAGAGCTGCTCTCAGCTGGGGACACAACCAACCTCTCTCAGTTGGCATCCAGTTGCCACAGAGAGTCTGAGTCCTTACTTTCCTGTTTAAATGGTTATTCCCCCATGGCCAAAGACACCCCCCACGTGATTTCCTTTTATTGCTTCCCACTTCATTCTTGGAGGGAGGGCAGACAAAAACCTCATCCAAGACAGGAGACGGTTCAGTGGAAGTGGGGCCAGTCAAAAAGAGGCCATTGCCACCTTGTAGGAAGCACTCTGGTTCTTCCAATGAATGGCGTCTGTAGAGGCTTCCCTCAACGTCTCCACTCGGGCCTTGCAAGAAGCCCTTCAGTGAAGCCCTCACCCGGCACAGGCTGGTGCCTTTCTGCTGACTTTACTAAATCCAACATAATGATCTACCTGGAGTATAATATAATATAATATAATATAATATAATATAATATAATATAATATAATATAATATAATATAATATAATATAATATAATTAATATAATATAATTAATATAATTAATAATAATATAATAATATAATATAATAATTAATATGATTAATATAATAATAATATAATAATCTACAGCTGCAGAGTATCCCATCCCACTGTATGAACCCAGCATAATTTAACCTCTCCCTTTTTTTTTTAATAGTAGGGGGCTTTTGTAGCAATTTATAAACAGAATTTCAGAGTGCATGTCTTGGACCACACACTCAGACACATTCAGTTCTTTCTTCACCGGCCTCATCAAGCACATGACTGCTGAGTTATGGTTTTTGCATTTTTAAGGAACTTTGTGTCATACCACCCACTATCATGTCACACTCTTGGGTTCCTGTGACCACTGTGCAGAAGGGGAGAGAGCCAGAGGCTGCAGCATCTGGACTGACTTTCTCTTCACTTTTTTTTGCTCTGCAGATGTAATCCCGTGTTAACATGAGGCAGCTTGATGTGTCCTCCAAATCAAAACACAAAGCTCTGCTTTTCTCCGAAAGCTCCACTGGCCTTGTAGTTCATCTTGGTCACCTGAGGTAGGGTCCCCCTCTCCTAGTCAATTCTGCTTCAGCCACAGTTCCACCGCCACAGTTCACAAAGTTTGTCGTTGGTGGTGGTCATGGGTTTTTGTTTTGTGAGCCAAGGTCTCACCAGCAGGCTGATCTGGAACTCAGGGTCGCCTGCCTCAGTTTCCAAAGCACTGAAACTTCAAGCTTGGGCCACTGCTCTCAGTCCTCCAGAAAATACTATGGCAAAAAGAAAGGAAAAAAGGAAGGAAGGGAAACTTGAAGTTTCTGATTTTCTTTCTTCTTTGCTGTTTCCTAAGGACTACCTATGACCCAAGCTAGAATAGCCTTGCCTTACCATTTCCCCACCTCAGGCCTTGCAGGAAGCCCTCCAGTGAAGCTCTCACACGGCACAGGCCGGTGCCTTTCTGCTGACCTGACTAAATCCAATAAAATTCATGATCTACCTCGGTCTTTTTAATGGCTGCAGAGTGTCCCATCTCACCGTATGAACCTTTTGTAATTTAGCCTCTCTTTTTTTGATGGGGGCGGGGGAGGGCTTTTGTAACCTTCTAACGTCTGTCCCCAAAGAGCCAAGATCTAGTCCCCAGTCCAGACCCTGGCTTCTCAGCTTTGTCCTAGTGCCTCGCCTTTATGATAAATGGTCCTGATTGTCCCGTAGTGCCCTGTGCCTGCGTTATGATCTGTAGCCACACTGAAGCCATGGCTTCCTACTTAGCTGATTTACCAGAGTATATCTTAGAAAAATGCCATGTGTCCTTTCTGCTTGCTTAATATACCTGATTTCTTCTTTTATCCTCCTCTTCGTCGTCGTCGTCGTCGTCGTCGTCATCATCATCATCATCATCTTACAAAACTCTCTAGGCCAGTTCATTTCTGACCTTTAGCATCATCCCACGAGTTGAACCTTGGCTGGACTTCACATCTCTGCTAAGTTGCTGCTAAGAGGCTTGTTTTGTTGCAGGGATTGGAGCAGGGGGGTGGGGAGGGCACTGACCCTCCAATCGGTCTGTCTCTCTTGCCTTCATATCCCCAGTTGTGCCCTGCTAAATGCCATCATGTCCAATTCCTAGCTCCATTTCCTACAAGAGAAGTTCCCTTCCATCTTCTCTCTTCCGGCCAAGCCCCCCACCCCACCCCACCCTGCCACACTCACCCACCGTACTTTCAGCTCTTCTGGTTCCTAGGGGAAGTTCCGTGGCCATGTGGAAGGCAGTTTCCCTCGGGCCGCGTTTACTGGGTTTTGTTTTGAATACCTTCTTTTACTGTCACGGCGCAAACTGACTGAACGAGAGCTCCTCGTCAATAAGGAAGAAGTTTAACCAGCAGCATTGTTTCTTGTTTCTAGCGAGCCTCACTGCCCTGCGCTGCCCGGCATTCTCAGACACACTTGTGTTTGAAGGCTGTTTTAGCTGAAGAGAGGTACCATGGGAAATGGAAATGGTGTCAAAGTTCCAAGTCTGTGATTAGTGTCCGTGTGTAGGAACACTAATCTGCATACACGTGTTATGTCCTGAAACTAGTGCTTTACCCCAGCATGGAGATCTGATTCCCATTTACTCATGACATTTAGAAGAGAGGCGCTCTAAAGGAAAAACTCCAACTTAAAAACCATGCATGCATCTTTAGTCCCATCACTTGGGAGGCAGAGGTAGGTGGATCTCTGTAAGTTCGAGGCCAGCCTGGTCTACAAACCGAGTTCCAGGACAGCCAGGGCAGATACATAGAGAAACACTGTCTCCAAAAGAGAGAGAAAGAGAGAGAGAGAGAGAGAGAGAGAGAGAGAGAGAGAGAGAGAAGGAAAGAACAAAAAAGAAAAAGAAAATTGCCAAGCCTGGAGAAATGGTTCAGCCCACACTCCTCCTGCAGAGAACCCAGCACAAATATTATCAAGTGGCTCAAACCACCTGTAACTCTCGCTCCAATCCAATGCCTCTGATCTCCTAGGGCTCCTGCACTCATGTGCACATATTCCCCCCAACACACACACACACACACACACACACACACACACACACACACACACACACACAAGTTTACAATAAATCTTTTTTAAAAACCTTTAATGCGGATTTTCTAAGTAAATCATTAATATTTGAAGCAGAAGAAAAGCCAGCCTGGCCCACTCTCATTGCTTAGTCAAGAAGAGGGAATTGACATACGTGTTTGCTGATTTGATTTATGTGTTTTGTCACTTAACACTCATGGCATTCAATTATGTCTTGGTCTATAACAGACTTTTGAAAAGAACAGTTTCTCCGGCTCTTGGAATCCTGCTCTAGCCAAGAGCTCTCTAGGAAGTGCTGAAGATCGAGGGCCCCGCTTCTTCCCAGTGGTCTGGAGTGAGCACATCTACCACAAGCAATGCATGCGGAGACCTCAGAAGCCTCGGGGACCCGTTTTTAATACTAGTAGACGAGATATTTTATGTTAGATTAGAAAAATCACAGCTAGCGTATCAAATTCCTGACTTCATGGATAATGTTGCTTAGGATGCAATTAAAGCATAGCTAGTTGGGGCTGGAGAGACGGCTCAGCAGTTAAAGGCACAGGCTGCTCTTTCAGAGGACCTGGGTTCAAGTCTCAGCACCCACATGGCAGCTCACAGTCATCTATAAGTCCAGTCCCAAGGGATCTGATTCCCTTTTCTGGCCTCCTCGGGCAGTGAGCACATACATGGTACACAAATGTACATCAGGCAAAACATCCACATACATAAAATAGTAATAAAAATGTAAATATATATAACTAATGGGGTTGATGGGATGCTTCAGTAAGTAAAGACCCTGATGCCTAGCCCCACAATCTGAGCTTGATCCCCAAGACCCACCTGGTGGGAAGAATGAACTGGCTCCCGAAAGTTGTCCTCTGACCTACACACACACACACACACACACACACACACAAATGAGTAAATGGATTTTTTTAAGTGTGGCTAGTAGATACAAAGATAAATATTGAGTAAGAAACTATGGTAAATTGTTCAGATGTGGTGGAACTACACAGTGGTAACCGAACTTGAAGAGGCTCTGCTCTCTCTCATGCTGCCTCGACACCGTGTCTTCATCCACAGGAAGCTCCGCGCTCCTGTTCCTCGCCCATCCTCTCTCCTGCTCCGTGTTAGAGCATGAGCCGGTGGCACAACGAGGTAACTCAGTGGCAGGCTTTCTGCGCTCCGTTTCTTGCTGAGCTGAGGCCAGGCTGAGGCAACAGGAGGAACTTACCTGAGAACCTCACAGTGCCACATTTGGGTATCAGAAAAGGTCACTGGAATTCGTCTGCCCCGTGGCTAGTGAACTGATTTGGATTTGAGATGCTCTTGAGAAGGGGAAGAGCGTGGCAGTGTTTCCCGTGCAGAGCCCTGGGAAGCTGACGCAGCATCACAGGGCTGTCTGGCCTGGAGGCGTTGCCACACCAGCCTTGTGCACAAAGAAGTCCCAGGACTCCACAGAGTTTCCCCGCCACTCTCATGTCAGCAATACTGATTAAGGGAGTCGATTCTGAACCAGCTTTCTGTTTTATTAGAAGACCGTGCTCAGTCTTGCAGGGCTTTATTCAGTCATTACAATTTATTAACATGATTATTTTCTAAAAGGGCTGTACAATGACTTACAAAACTGCAGTATGGTTGGGTGTAGCAGCACACACCTTTAATCTCAGTGTTAATCTCAGAGGCAGGTGGATCTCTGTGAGTTGAGGCCAGCCTGGTCTACAGAGCCTGGTCTACAGAGCAAGTTCCAAGAAAGCCAGAGCTACATAGCGAGACTCTACTTAAAAAAAAAAAAAAAAAAAAAAAAAAAAAAAAAAAAAAAAAAAAAAAAAAAAAAAAAGCATTACAGTAAGATACAGATTTAGAGGATTTAGGGCAGAGGATGGAAGGAGAAACAAGAAATATGACAGGAAACTGAGGCTGAGAACCCAAAACATGTTCTGCACAGGCTTTTTGTTTGCTGCTGGTGGTGGCAGAGACAAGGTGTAGCCCACACCTTGGAGGATTGAACACACAATCCTCCAGCCCCCTAAGTGCTGTGATTACAGGCATATGCCACCATGTCCGGCTGAGAGGTTTCTCTTGGACCTGTAATACCGTCAAGGAAGTCCTCAGTGATTTCCCTGGGGTGTGGCAGTGCCTTCCCCGACCTGCATCATACAATCTCCTCTAGCAGAGGTGGAGACTTCAGGCCACAGTGTACATCAGCAATCACTCTGTAGGAAACTAAGATTCGGACCATCAGGGATGCATCTCATCTGTTTATCTTAACTCCAGGTGGATTCAGGTGGATCTCTCTGTTAGCCACACCACCATAGGTGTAACCAGTCAGCTGCTCTGCCCTCCTCAGCAGCAAGGGGTCAGGGAAACAGGTACTTCCTGCCCACAGCCCCTTGGTTTAAGGTGCTGAGCTGCAGTCATGATCAGGACTGGCTGCTTCACTTGTCAGGTTCAATGTAAAATGAAACTCCCTTGTTCAAAACCCGAGGATTCTGAGCTGCGTACATCCAAACATTAAGCCAACCATTGATCCTTTCAAAGAGTGGGGCCCCACGAGTCACTCATTTCAAAAGACGCTCTCACCCTTGATAGAATTGACACGTCATGAAAACAACAAATGAAAACTAAGGGTCTGGGGGACCCAGGCGGAAAAAGCCGTTTCTACCTGCTCATGCTGACCCCAGAGTTGGAAACCGAGAGAATGCCCGCTCTCTATAGAGGACGTGCGTGTTGAACAAACAAGATGCTGTTGTCTTTTCCCAAGTTACTTTTTTATTCCAGTCCTATCTATATCTTATTGTTATATCTAGTTCTTATTGTTATAATGACAAACAAGCCAGATCTCTGAAATGACCTTCAAGTGTGGTCCTTCCTGAGGACTGGAGATAGACAGTTTGATTATTTGAGTTTTTCAGGGTGAATTCCCACAGAAATTTCCTGCAGGAAAAGGGGCACATGACCCCACAACCTAACAGAGTATGTTGAAGAAAGCTGGACTCCTCCACTGGCCTCTGAGTGATAGGAGGGTGTGGTACTAAGAACTGGCTGGATTTTGTAATAGTTTCATTGGTATAGAATTTCTATAAAGTATAATCACTGACTTGTTCAATTTTGTTTATTTAAAATTACATTCACAATTATGCAACCACTGCTATAATCAATTTTAGAATACAATTGTTAACCTCAAGAGAAATCCTACAACTATTAGCAATCGGCCCAACCTCCCCAGCCATGACCCTACTTCTGTCTATGTGGCTCTGTGTATTCTGGACACTTCACGTGTGTTGGGTCATGGAATATGTAGCCACGATAGTTTCAAAGCTCATCCATGCTGTAGCACACACCATTCTGGAAATGGTAATGGTAAATGGGATAGGACTCAGCAAGGGATTATATAGCTTATTAAAGTCCAGATAATTGGAATGACTGTCATTTGGGACATTTTGTGTTTGAGACACTTGTTATAATGGGATTGTTCATCCAGATGTAAAGAGTAGTTAATCATTTCCTTATACCTTACCTAGAAGTTGCCTCTAAATGAACCATAGACCTGCACAGACCCAAATAGAAAGATAAAATTGCTGTTAAAATTCCTAGGAGAAAATATAGGTGAAAATCTTTTGACTTGATGGTGGTAAAGATTTCCAAGGTAGAACAGTAAGTAATAGCCAGAAAGCATGGGGTTTTTTTGTTTTGTTTTGTTTTTTGTTTTTTGGTGTGGTAAAGTGATACTTTTTACTTTATCAACATTTTAATATTTATCCTTTGAAATATATTTTTTAAAAAATAAAAAGTCAAGTCAGAGAAAATAATCACAACACATAAAATACCCTTGTAAATTAATAAAAGGCCAAATAACCTAATTTTTAAAAGATTAAATTTGTGTGTATGTGTGTGCTTGTGTGTGCATGTTTGTGTGTGTGTGCATGTTTGTGCTTGTGTGTGCATGTTTGTGTGTGTGTGCATGTTTGTGGGTGTGTGCATGCTTGTGTGAGCACTCACATGTGCCATGTCATGGCACAAACCAGGAGCTGGAGACAGTTTTTCAGAGCTGGTTCCCCTTCCATCTGTACGTGGCTTCCAGGATCAAGTCAGGTCTCCAGGCTTTCAAGGCAAGCACCTTTACCCTCAGAGCCATCTCAGGAGCCCCCAGACAACCCAGTTTTTAAAATAGGCCAAGGCTTGGGGTATAACTCAGTTTTAGAGGGTCTGCCCAGCATGCAGGAAGTTCTGAGTTCAGTCCTCAGCACCAAATACAGAGTTGGTGGTATACAACTGCGATCCCAACAATCAAGGCAGAAATATTCAAAGTTCAAGGTCATCCTCAGCTACACAGAGTTCAAGATCAGTCTGGGATACATAAGACACTGTCTCAAGGGAAAAAATCATTGTTGTTAATAATTCATAACTATAAAGGATTCTAATACTTTAGTTGAAAACTTTCAACATAGCTCATTATTAACTTCTCACAATAAACTGTGTAAGACCAAATATTCTAAACAGACACAAAAGGATATATAAAAATGCCCAGTAAGAACAGGAAAATATTCCAGTATCACTTGCCTATCAGGAAATGAAATTTAAAGCCACAGTGCTGTATCATTCCTATACCCATAAGAATGGTTAAAATTTTAACTTGACAACTGAGTGTCCACAGAGATGGGAAGTAACTGGAAGTCTCTGCATGGCTTTCCAAAATGCAAATGCTTTGTAAAACAATTTCCTGCTTCCTTCCAAAGTGGCATGTACACTTAATATAAGATCCAACCCATCCACTCCTGGGTATTAAGAAAAAAAGAAAAAAAAAGAGCATGCATATCCCTTCAGAGGCTATCTGCAAATGTTTGCTACAGATTTAACTATAATAGCCAAAGTTGGGAGATCAGCATGCAAATAAAAATTCTATTGATGCCCTCAACATGGAAGAACAAACTGGTAATACACACGACAAGAGGATGGATGCAAGAAGCCAGGCACAAGCATGTTCACACACTATGAGTTCTTTGCACAGATGCAGCTGTGTTCACATGCCTTGAGATCATTTGTATAGATGCAAACTAATCTAAAGACAGGAAGGGATCAGTGGTCCTGGGGCTCAGTGTCAGGGAAGGAGACCTGCAAAGGGACATGGGAATTTTTCAGAGGATGGAAGCACTCTTTGTTGTGATTGTAGTTTGATGAGTATATACAATCATCAGAATGCATCCACTTGTGTACTTCAGATGGATTTAACATATATCATATTTATTGTATGTAAAATAGTCTTCAGTGAAATTGGCGAGAGAAACAAGGATCAGTTCCTGAGCTACCCAGACAAGCTTTCTGTGGAAGGGAAAGCTTGTCTGTATAGCTCAGGAACCCTCCTTTTTCTGTAGGCAAATGGCCCACAGGTAACAGTATTGCTTTGGAGTCCAAAGGGTTGTTTTAAGCTGGGCAGTCGTTCTCAAGTAGCCCGATACAGGGTGGTTTTTGCTTTCTCATATCAGTACATCCACACACATTCTGATACACTACCTGAGGAGATGCATCCTGTCTAGCAAGGGCTTGAGGCAAAAGCTTACACATTCTAGTCTTATCAAGATGAACAGTCCCAGGGAAGCAAGAGGAGCAGGAGCCGTGAGTCAGGGAAGGAGAGGGAGTGAGTCCCAGAGATGCTCTCTCAAAGCATGCCACAACTCCCAAGTAGGTCCAGGGTTTGCTTTTTGCTGCAGGGCTTCTGGGGCCCTTAGGAAATGCTGGCCTTTGAAATAATTTGTTGGGGGGGGGGGGAGTAAATAGCACCTTCTCATCTCCTCTGTCAAAAATACCCAAGGAGCATGAGCTTCCCAGCCCCTCACCCCGGGAAGGGTGCCTCGGCAGCCCACATAAGCAGACTTGGGCCCCTTTGTCACTGGTTTCAAACACATGCTGTTTGGTCTGTGGCGGTGGCTGATTCTTGGGAAGGACTTTTGACCAGTCTGAGATTCTTCCCTGTGACCCCTTGGGCTGAGAGGGAGAGAAGCACGTGTCAGCCAGAGGAGAGGGTAGAGTTTGGTGTCTGTAGCTTGGAAAGAGGTTGTAGAGTCCGGGGAGGTGGGAAACATCACTGCTGTGCTGGTGTTCCCAAGCCCAGCAAGACTGGCAGACGCAAGTGTGGTGGTATCGCCTTTTCTAGGTGATACCAGATGTTATTAATAGTTTGAATATCAAGTATTCTTCAAAAGGCTTTCCCCCTAGCTTGTAGATTTGGTCATGTAGAGATCATCTCTTTCTCCATCAGTGGAATCATAACTTGATGGCGTTATTGAGAAGTGGCGGAGACTTGGATCGGGGGCCAGGTAGGAGTAAATTGATCTTTGAAGGATTTATCTTGCCATGGTCTGTCTGTCAGTCTGTCAGTCAGTCTGTCTGTCTCTGTGAGGTGGGCAATCTTTGTCTGTTGTGTTCTTCCACGACGATGTTTTTGCCACACACCTTAAGGCAAGGAGCCAGATGACCAGCAACTAAAACGTTTTAAACTATGAGCCAAAATAAAACCTGTTTTTATATGGATTTTGTCACTGAGACATAAATGTGATTAAGACTCTAGCTCTACTGGATTTGATGGTGACCCAAGAAACGCGTGCTTACCAGAAGTCTGCAGCTTTGGCTTTTTTGGTAATGTGGTCCGTACAGAAGTAAGTGAGTCAAGAGTCAGCTCAGAACTCAGGATGCTCAGGTGGGATTGCCTCAAGTTACAGGCACATAGAAAATTTCAGGCTAGTTCGGGCTATAAAGTAAGACCTTATCTCAAAAGGAAGAAGAATAAGGAGAAGAAGAGAGGTCACGTTGGACTAGTGTGGCCTCTGAATCTAATAACTGGGGTTGTAATACAAATTATATTGGTAAATTGTCATGTGCTATTTGTGCTTATTCAGAATGGATTCTGAAACCCAGTAAAGTCTTCTTGTCTCAGACTCTAAAATGTGTATTTCAAGTGTTCACCCAAGACTCCTTGTCCTGGTGTAGGCTGACCCCCTGGCTCTGTAAGAGAAAAGGAGAAACAGTAGACAGCTAAGGGCATCCCAAAACCACTATGCCCTTGGAACAGCTAGAAGGTGAACCATGTCCAGCGGAGGTAACTTTTCATGCCGTGGTATAAAAGCGTGTGGTGAGGGTGAGAAGACAGGAACTCTTCCAGGGAGGATGCTCTGTCCTGAATTCTCTCCATCAAGAACTCCAGCAGCTTTGTGACTGTGTCCGTAGGATCCCACCCCACCCCACCATCCTCTCTGCGATGTATGTCAATGCCGACCTGAGGATGCCCTCCGTCTGCTGCTTGCTACTCGGCACTTGGCTTTTGCTTATTCTCTCAGTCAGGCCACTCCAGCTGTTCCTGCAGTTGTGGTTGTTAAAATTCAAACCTGGGACACAGGCTGAGGTGCCTATTTAACGTGTCAAAGTGGGCCTGGCCACAGGTTCTCCCAGCATCCCTCAGTGCCTACCTGTTACCAGGTAGACTGGAATACCCGCCCTCTACCCTGAGTTCTCCAGCCCAGGGGCTGGGCTGCCCTTCCCCCAGAGGCCCTTCCCTATATACCCCAGACATTTTGGTTACCTGCCCCTTTCATACCTTTGGTTCCCCTGCTCTCTGCTCTCCCTTCCCCTCCCCCCACCTCACATGGCCCAGCTCAGTCTGGTCCTGTCCACTCTGGACTCTCCCAGAGGTCCCTGTCTCTGGCCATGCTCTCCCACATATCTACAATAATCTTTCTTCTCCTAGGAACAGACATGTCCTGCCCCTTCCTTTCCTTCTTACTTCTTTTTCTTATTCAGTTAAGGGCCTGATTCTGTGATTCCCTCTCTGTTGCTCACTATTTCTTCTTGTACTTTTTGCTTGCTATATGCCTAACAACTCACTCATTTGAAATCAAAAGTACAGCTATCATAGATCATTCTCCGTGCAGAACAGGGGTCATTCGTTATAAGAATATGGAAATTTGGCCACAGACACACAGGAAGGGTGGCCCTGTGAAGACAAAGGCAGAGATCAGAGGGCTCCAGATCGAGAAACACTGAGGAATGCCAGTAGCCACTGGGAGCTGGAAGAGAAAGAAGTTGGGAACATGGCTGTGCCAGAGCCATGGTCTCAGACTTCTGGCCTCCAAGACTGCCGTAAGATGATAGGTAACACATCTCTATTGTTATCACCTGTCACATGAAACATGCAAAAGCTGAGACTGGTCTGTGAGGTCATGGTGGCCTTGACAAGAGGTGTCACACGGAGTGGTGAGATGGAAACCCTCATTAAAATGCTCTCACAGGCAGATGGGGAAGAGGGTCTGTCCAGCACGCATACTCTAGGCCTGGAGTTGCAAAGTGGCTGGCCACCAAGAAATGAGGAACCTGTCACATGACTGCCAGAAACTGAGTTCTGCTAACAACCACATGAGCTTGGAAGACAAGCCTGGGATCTAGAAAGAAATGCTACCCAGCTGACATCCTACCACAGCCTATGTTAATTCAAGCTGTGCTAACCACACACTCGCTGTTATGGTTTGAACATGGGCTCACATGGTGAATGGTTGGTTTCCAACTGATGGTGTTATCTTAGGAGATGCTGGAAACCTCCGATGAGGCCTTCCTGGGAGGAAGGGGGTCATGGGAGATGCTATTTTGAAGTCTATATCTGGCCCCTACCTACTTCTTTGCTTCCTGTCTGCCATGAAGTCAACAGCCTCCTCCACATGCTCCCCCCCCCCAGCTGTGATGCACCCAAAATCAATGAGGCCAAGGCCTGTGGGCTGACATCTCTGGAGCTGTGAGCAAAATAAGCCATTCCTCTGCTGAGTTGTTTCTATCAGGTATTTCGGGGACAGCTATACAAGATTAATGAATACAATCATGGAGATTATGATAGTGATCTGTGGGCTGAGTATGAAACACACTAAGTATTAACTTTTAACGTCCAATTTAGAGTTATAAGTGTGTTCCTTAGTGACTCACACTAAAGCATTCAAGAAGCATCAGGAGTTTGTTTTAAATAATAGTGAAGAAATTATTATATATATATATATATATATATATATATATATATATATATATATATATATATTTTAGTTTGGGCTGAGTTGGGCAAGGAGCTTCCAGCAGTCAAGGGCATGTCTTCCTCTAATCTCTTTTTGGGCAGAATAGTCCAGGGCTTCTTGTTCCCTGGGCCCTTGTGGACCGTGAGCTGCCCCACCCCCACCCTGCTTCTATAGCCAGATTCACTGTCATATCAGGAACTGAGCTTGACAAAGTAGTTGTTGAGGTCATTGGCAGCCCAAGGTCACTACTGAAGTCATGGGAGACAGTCTGGTTCTCAGTGAAGACCGGGATGATCTTTTATGGGTCCTCTGGTGCCCGCCTCACTACCTTCTTCATGTCATCATAATCAGCAGCTTTCTCCAGGTAGTAGGTCAGACCCACAACAGACACAGTGGACTGAACTCAAACAGAGGTCAGTGTGTTATCACAACCAGTGCCCAAGTCAGGTCCAGCCAACCATCTTCAATGAGCCAATAAAAAGAGTCTAAGTAAATGTGGAAAGCAGAAAAATAATGCAGACATTTATTCAATATGGCCCCATTGGGAAGCAGGACAGAGATCCAGCGAGCCCCTCAAGTCTAGCTTGGGTCCTGAAGTGAGACTGAAGTTTAACTAGAAAGTCTAAGAAGTCCACAGCCGAGCTGTCATGGTCACAGTGAGGTCACACACCCACCATTGTCTGGGCTTCAGTCGTATCCTGTAAGGTTGTTAGAACTGTGTGAAATCTCTTTCTGGAAGATAAGTGCGCGCATGTGCGCGCGCACGCGCACGCGCGCGCACACACACACACACACACACACACACACACACACACAACACACACACACACACCTGCTGGCTGGTGTCCTGTCCTCCCAGCATGAGATTCTTAAGGAAGTTCTCCTTTCTTCTGAAGTCTATTTTAGTAGTCTGGTAGATTGAGAGATGCAAGGGTCTCTTTAGAATATCTTCATTGAAATGTAATACCAGTTACAATTCAAGGGGTCACTGATGCCAAAAAACATCTGTCTACTCTGTCAGAATTGAAAGTAGCATTGGTGACAAATTGCCCAATATGGCCACACTCATTCTCTCTGACTCTTCACCATCATCAGCTCATCTGGCACGCTGTGAGGACATGCAGTATCAGTTGAATGGGAAGAAGCAGAGAAAAGATGTAGTGATTATTAAATTGTGTGTGTATCAGTGTGTGTCTGTGTGTGTGCATGTGTGTGTGTGAGGTGTCTCTGTGTCTGTGTAGTAGCAGCTGGGAAGATATAGACAGATGTTTCCTGTCCCTCCTGGCCCAAATAACCGATTCAAAGGCTACATATGAGTTATAAATGCTTAGCCAATAGCTCAGGCTTGTACCTAACTAGCTCTTACATTTAAATTAATCCATTTCTATTAATCTATGTATTGCCATGTGGCTCATGGCTTTACCTGTCCTCTAGCATGTCTTGCTTCCTCCAGCAGCTGGCTGGCATCTCTCCTGACTCCACCCTCTTTCCCATCATTCTCCATTTGGCTCTCCCACCTAACTTCCTGCCTAGCTACCGGCCTGTCAGCTTTTAATTAACCAAGGGGAGTAATATGTATTCATAGTGTAGAAAAAGGATTGTTCCACGGCAGGAAGAGAGGACTCAAGTCTTTAAACCTGTCTCCTTCACTTCCTCTGTGCCGCTTCCTGATTGTTGCTTCATCTTGTCTACAAGTATCTCTTCTGGCAGCCATCTTTCTGAAATACATGCCTGTTAAGCATAGTTTTATAATCTCTTAAAAGTTGGAGTAAGCCTTTGAACAGCCGTCTGTGTGTTGAGCAATGGGCATGAGCTAACAGAGCAGCAGGTCTGGCTGAGGCCTCAGGGGTTGTGGGGGTGATATGTTGTGGCACAATGGCCCTCATTCGAGCAGGAATGCCTTTCAGGTGCCTGCTGCACCCTCCTGGTGCCAGGCCCAGCTGGCTCGCCACCATTTCAGCTCTCCTTTGCCATGTCGGTCAGCCCTGAATTCCTTCCCAGAAACTCTGCTCTTCTGCCACACACCACGTGTTCAGCCAGGCCCCATCTGACAGCTGGGGCCCCAGCCCGACCCCACAGACACCCAGTGTTCCTTTCACAGGCTCCGGTGTGTTCCTGACAGCCAAGTCCACTTCCTTGACGATCTTTTTAAAGGGCCTCCCTTTCTGAGGCCTTGTGTACCATGCCAATGGTACACACTTGATGAAAGGACGCGGGGGCTGAGAACTTGGATCAATGGGGTCTTTCTTTTTGAACATCAGTAAACAGCACCAATCAGTTGAATGAGTGCAGCCCTGTTCACGATTCCGATGCTTGCTGTGGTCTCCAGCCAGCATCAGACCTACTAAGAATGTGCTTGTTGCCACTAGCTAATAAAGAATGTGGCCCTTTCTCCTTAACTTGAACGGACTCCAAAATGCTGGCCCGAAAGATCAGTTTAACACTGGAGAGGCTGAACGGGGAAACCTTTAACTTTGCTTTTGAAACAGTCCACCGGCGTGTCTCATTCTCCTTCCTCTTCCTTTCGGTCCGCTCTCTGGCGCCGTTGGATCAGCTTGGTGCAAGTCTTTTCAAGACTGGGAAAGACATGCCAGCTTCGTTTCCGCTGACTGAACTACAAATTGTGTAATTAGATGAAAAGTTGCGGGGACCTCTAACTTGTGCCTGCTCCTTTGTCCGAATGGACCCCTGTCACTGTGTTTGGGGGTCTGTTCCTGTTGCTCTCGCTGTTTGTTTGTGGAACCGCTCACAGCTCATTCAGTGCCGCCAGCAAGGGGCGCGGCCTCCTCCTTTTGACTAAAAATAGCCACTGGTGTGGTTGAACCGCAAGGACAGTTTCCCTTAAAAAGACTTAAGGTCTCGAGTTGGAGCTAGCCTTGCCTTGCATGAGACCACACTGGAATCCAAGAATTTAAGGCCCAAACCCCTGTACTGTCCCCCAGTAGAACTGAATATTTAACAACAAGAAGACTGGACTTTGGTTCCTATTTGAAATACAAATGGCGTGAAGTACAGGCGGTGCCATAGCTTCAGCAGGTACAGCTACCACCTCCCCAAACCCTCTGCATGGCAGCAGGGTTCAAAAGCAAGTTCTGGACGCAGACAGCAGAGGTTCAAACCCCCAGTCCCGGTACTGAGTGCTTGCCTATCTATTCATTGAGCAAAACATCAGTAGTACCTGCTCCCCGAGGCCCTGTGACCTCCCCGGTCAGGTTTACAGCATCAGGATACATTCCCTCCTGTGAGGTGGACCTCAAATTCAACCGCGGTGCCATGGTAACCCGCAAACACTTTCGCCAGCGGGTCCGTCTTACCGGATGCGCAGAGCTGGAAACCCTTGATGACTTTTCTCCCCCAGGGACCTGCATAGCTCCTTTTGGTTAGCCAATATGGAAGACTCTTCCGGTTCAATTCCAGCCTGGTTTTTCCGAGGACATCTATCCTTTACCTTCTGCCTGGAGCCCTGTGGTGTGCAGTCTTAGGTCCCATTACCCCCGGACCCCGGTAATGGACACGCCCGCTCATAAAATGAAAAACCCACCTAGCGCTACAGACAAAGTGAAGTCTAGGTCAGTTAAAGGCCAAACTGTGAGCCATGCTTAGTCCTGCCTTCCTGTCATCCCAGCACTTTGGAAGTGGAGGCAGGGAATCAGGGGTTCAAGGCCAGCCTCAGCTACTGAGTGACCTGGGAAGAAGTTCTTAGGCGGAACTTAAGAAGCGAAAACCTTCCACCACTCACGTTCCTTCCATTCAAATCAGTTTCCCAGGCCTCTCTCCTCTCCGGGTCAGCCCTCTTCAATTGCCTCAGGCTCGTCTTTCAGAAGGACACAAATGAGAGAAAAAACTTTAAAACCTGCCCGTTCCCTAGTCTCCCCTTCCTGTGTGTGCGAGAGGGAGTTTCGTTTCGTTTTGTTTTGTTTTCTAGGCTTCTCCTTTGCACAGGACAAGTCAGCAGACTATGGCCATGAGCTAAATCCAGCCTGCTGCATATTTTAGCACAGCTTTTCCTTAATTAATTGATTGAGCAACCCCAAACAATTAAAAATACTTAGTGACACAGGAACATTTCATAAAGTACAACTTCAGTGTCTGTACATACAGTTCTCCTGGACTCATGTCCATGCTCCTGGTGGCTGTGCACTGGGGTGGCCAGGATGGAGGCCGCACTGTCCACAAGGCCAAAGTATTCACCAACTTCACTATTGTATGGAAGAAGGTCCCCTGCAACCTTTGAACTCAACTGCATGTCCATGGAGCGTAGTTACCTCTCTTTCATGTTATCACTGCTGTTCATATTATTTCTATTTTGGGGTCTCGAGAAATAGGATGCCTATGGCAAGAATTTTGAATTTTCACAAGAAAGTCTGCGCATTGATTTTAGTCAGTAATGTCAGACAAGCCCCCTCACCACAGTCGTTACCTCTTTTTCTTCTTCTCTTTTTTCAGTACAGGTGGTTGAACCCAGGGCCACATGCATTCCAGGCAAGTGTTCTGCCACTGACTGCAACCCTGGCACTACCTGTGCCCTCATGGCTTCAAGATGGCGGCCACAGCTCCTTCAATCATTCCCTCCTGTGAGTACCTTCAAAGACAGAAAGCTGTCGGCAACATGGGAAAAGAACTTGACATGGTATGCAGGCACACGCTACGTAGTGACGTTGGGGTCAAGGACACACACAGAAGGTAACCCCGTTAGGTTACGATGGAGCTGAGCTGAGGATACAGCCAAGTCGTAGAGCTAGCACGTACAAGGCATAATTTAAGAACATATTATAACGGAGCTCAAGATGATCCGATAGCTCTCATGACATCACAGTGCAGCATGTCACTCTGATTCTGGCATGGACATGCCAACTGCACCGTCAGTTGCATACAGTACATGATAATTGATAATAGGTGACTGCTTACCAGCTCACACACTTACAGTGGCATATGGTGGACTGCTTGTCATGTCCTGCAGGGCTGGGTCCTGGACACCTGATCGGAGCAGTGCAGGAATGAAGAATGATGGACACAGAAGGAATTACAGACACATATACAGAAAAGCTGGGGTTGGGTGGGCTGTACCCACTCTGATGGAGAACACCGGGAAATTCAGCACGTGATGTCCAGAACAAGGAGAAGGGGTTGGCTACTCTCAGAAAAGTGGAGGACGCTGTGGTTGATAGTTTCTGCATACACTGGTGTTAGCTAAAGGTCCATCCATCCTCAGTATTTGTACTTAGCCCAGAGGAAGGCTTTCCCATCTACCTGGGCCTCCCCCAGGCAGAGTTAGGCTCCTCTCATGGCTGAGGCCCTGGGGTCCTCGGCATGGCTGTACCCATGTCAACAATACACATTCACTCAGAACTTCATTGGCTCCCCACGTTTTTGTTGTTGATTTGAAGCAGTCTCACATTAGCCCTGGCTGACCTGGAACTCAGCATGCAGACCAAGTCTTCATCTTAGAAAAGAACCTTTGAGTCAGGCCTCATGCCTATAATCCTAACACTCAGAAAGCTAAGGCATATTGATTGCTATGAGTTCAAGGCCAGGCTGCGCTATGGGGTAAGACTCTCTCTCTCTTCCTCTCCCTCTCCTTCTCCCTCTCTCTCTTAAGATTTATTTATTATGTATCCAGTGTTCTGTCTGCATGTAAACTACAGACCAGAAGAGGGCACCAAATCTCATTCCTGATGGTTGAGTCACCATGTGGTTGTTGTGAATTGAACTCAGGACCTATGGAAGAGCAGTCAGTGCTCTTAACCATTGAGCCATCTCTCCAGCCCTCAAGACCCTGTCTCAAAGAAAGAGAGAGAGAGAGAGAGAGAGAGAGAGAGAGAGAGAGAGAGAGAGAGAGAGAGAGAAGAGAAGAGGAGAGGAGAGGAGAGGAGAGGAGAGGAGAGAAGAAAGAGAGAGAAAGAAAGAAAGAAAGAAAGAAAGAAAGAAAGAAAGAAAGAAAGAAAGAAAGAAAGAAGGAAAGAAGGAAGGAAGGAAGGAAGGAAGGAAGGAAGGAAAGAAAGAAAGAAAGAAAGAAAGAAGGAAAGAAAGAAAGAAAGAAAGAAAGAAAGAAAGAAAGAAAGAAAGAAAGAAAGAAAGAAAGAAAGAAAGAAAGAAAAAGAAAAAGCAACCTCAAGCTGGACCTGGTGTGTAAGTCCAATACCAAGAGGTTGAGGCAAGTGGATTGCCATGAGTTCAGGTCCTGCCTGGACCTCATAATAAGTTCCAGGCACACAGCAAGATCTTGCCTTTAAAAACACAAAACAAATAATTAAAAAAAAAAAAAAGACAATCCAGCAATTTGTATTGCCTTGTAGATAGAAGGAATCTACAGATTAATTCAGCTTTTCCTAAGATAAGTACTTCATTTTAAAAGAGAATAAAACAACTTTTCCAAATAATTTCAGGTGACTTCAAACCCGGAAGCACACAAGTCAGCTCGGGGGGTGGGGGGTGGGGGGTGGGGGGGTGGACTTCTGTTAACCCTGCTTGGCCTTTGCTGGTGACTCCTCGTGTTCCATGGTCTGGACTCCAGATGGACAGACTCGGGTGATGCAAGGTCAGAGTTGGACAGCATCGCATGGGCCTTGCATGGTCAAAGCTCCTACAGACATAGGCTTGTCAGGACCGTCAGAATTACAGAAGCAATCAAATTGAAGTATCATAATGATTTATAGCCAAGGTACACAGAGAACCTAAAAGAAAAAGCTGGGGCGTGAACACACAGGTTCCAGCGAGTCCCAGAGCCAGAACTGGGCATGTGACCCTGGCCCTGGTGAGTCAGAGCCCACGAGATGCACCAACACACAGCTCCTTTGATGCTCCTCGCTCACATGCTCCATGGCCTATGTATGAACCCGTGGAGGCCAGGCTCGGCAGATGAGCCCAGGAAGGCACACTCAAATACAGGCTAGCAAGGCAAGCAGTGTGACGGCGAACATTAGAAATCCCGGAATCCCTACTTCATGAGGATAGAGTTTTGATTTGATATGGTTCATACGCCCCTCAAAATTTGTATTGCTGGGACTCTAGCTAAGTACACTTCTACCCATGACTTTGGTGGACGACATCCCAACACCCCACTCCCACCTCCACCACTTTTCAGAACCAGATGTGAATACTCAACCCATACAGTCGCCCCTGTACATGAACCTGGATGCAATGGGGGCCATCATGAGCAGTGATGCTCATTCAGAGAGCAAACAGAACATTAGTTTTCAAAAAGGCAAATTGTCTTGACCAGTCAAATATATAGCCCTGGCTTTGCACATGCTCCCTGATCAGGAAAGGGTGACCAAAATGTGTCCAATTTGTTGACCTTTAAGCGTTGGTTTCTGCCATTAACTCTTAGTTTATACAAACTTCTCCCAGAAATTCAGATATTGGAATGGGCATGCTCTGCTTCAGTCAGACGATAAACTTTTTGCTAGTGACATAGATAACATTTATTATAGAAAAGTATGAGTAAACTGCACAAAAACAGTCACATGATGTGGTT
Organism: Peromyscus maniculatus bairdii; assembly: GCF_049852395.1. Lineage (NCBI taxonomy): Eukaryota > Metazoa > Chordata > Mammalia > Rodentia > Cricetidae > Peromyscus > Peromyscus maniculatus. Next base: position 71,741,327 of record NC_134854.1, read on the forward strand.
AGCACAATGCCGTCCCAGGCCTGTGTTCTCTCCAGCTGATTCCACCAGGCCATTCACAAAGGCTTCTCTTCAAACAAATAAAACAATTGCTGGAGACATGCCTGAGAGCAGTGTGCTAAATCTCATATCTGGTAAATGGTAAAGAAGGGAAATATGCCCCACCAATTCGGCAGCTACACAGTTCACATGTATTGAACTCTTCATCAAGAGCCAGTTTCCAAAATCCACTACACAAAACCACAGGGCCAATAGGAATAGCTTTGAAAATGCTTATAGTAGCAGATTTGAGAATGTGGCCTTTCTGATTAAAGACTGCCTGGATGTTCTTTTTTCACAGTCGAACTCATGTAGTTATCAGGACAACACTAGAACATATTTGTCTTAGTTAGGGTTTTTATTGCTGTGAAGAGACACCATGACCATGTCAACCCTTTCAAGGGAAACATTTCATTGAGGGGGCTTGCTTACAGTCTCAGAGGTTCAGTCCATTATCATCATGGTGAGGAGCATGGCAGCGTGCAGGCAGACACAGTGCTGGAGCTGAGAGTCCTTACATCTTGATGGACAGGCAGCAGGAAGTTGACTGAGACACTTGGCAGTATCCTGAGCATAGCAAACCTCGAGGCCCACCCCCACAGTGACACACTTCCTCCAACAAGGCCACACCCACTCTAGCAAAGCCACACCTCCTAATAGTGCCACTCCCTATGAGATTATGGGGGCCAATTACATTCAAACTACCACATTCGGCTCCCTGCCCCCCATAAGCTTGTAACAATATCATGATTGAAAATGCATATAGTCCGACTTCAAAAGTCTCCATAGTCTATCACAGTCTCAACAATGTTTAAAAGTCCAAAGTCTCTTCTGAGATTCATGCAATATCTTAACTGTAATCCCCTATAAAAATCAAAATCAAAAAGCAGATCACATCCTTCCAACATACACTGGCACAAGATACACATTACCATTCCAAAACACAGGGAAGGGAGCAGAGTGAGGAAACACTGGACCAGAGCAAGACTGAAAACCAGCTGGGCACTCTGCAAACTCTGCATCTCCATGTCTGATGTTGAAACACTCTTCAGCTTTGTGACTGCAACTGTGACTTCTTTCTCTTGGGCTGGTTCCACTCCCTGTTAGTAGCTCTTCTTTCTTCTATCCTTAACTCTAAACCCAGAACTACTTGGCCGAAACTGCCAAGTTCTTCTGCTCACTGGGGCTGGCACATGGCCTCCTTGTTCTCTTACATCTTCACCAACTTTCTGTTTTTGATGGGTTCCTCCACTGCCTAAGCTTGGCTGTTCTGGAACTCGCTCTGTAAACCAGGCTGGCCTCAAACTCAGAGATCTGCTAGGCTCTGCCGTCCCACTGCTAGGATTAAAGGTGTGCCCCACCACACCTGGCTCTAAGCTTTTCTTCAGTTTCTTTCCACAAGTTAGAAATTTAGCTGGGTGGTGCCCTGAAGTCACGATTCCCTTTATTCCATTTCTTAATCTGTTCATCTCCTTGAACATAGGACTTAAATCCGTCCCACTTCCTGATGCTCTTTTTCTCCTCAAATTTTCATTTTGTAATTTACCCTGCTCAGCTTGCTCCTTTTCATTATAAATCTTCATTAGAGTTACCACTGAAAACCACATGACACAGTCTATATTAGGCTGTTTTGAGATTTCCTCTGCCAACAGAATTAATCCAAATCTCTTCATTTTAGCTTCAGGCAGACTCTTCAGGCAAGGGCAAAAGGCACTTTCTTCACCAAAATATCACAGGAATGATCTCTAGGCAACATACTAAAATTCTTCTCATCTGAAACCTCTTGAGTGAGCCTCCCATAGTTCAAATAACTTTTTTTTTAAAGATTTATTTATTTATTGTGTACACAGTGTTCTGTCTGCATGTATATCTGCATGCCAGAAGAGGGTACCAGATCTCATTTTAGACAGTTGTGAGTCACCATGTAGTTGCTGGGAATTGAACTCAGGACCTCTGGAAGAGAAGCCACTGCTCTTAACCTCTGAGTTATCTCTCCAGAGCCTCAAATAACTCTTAACACCACTGTCTTCAATGCTCTTACTAGGATGGCCCATTCAGCAGTGCTTAAAGCATTCCATTGCTTTCCAAACCTAAGGCACTAAAGTCCAAATTCCTTCAAGCAAACACATGGTCAGACCTATCACAACAATATCCCAGTCCCTGGTACCAATTTCTGTCTTAGTTAGGGTTTTTGTTGCTGTGAAGAGACACCATGACCATGGCAACTCTTACAAAGAAAACATTTAATTGAGGGAACTCGATTACAGTCTCAGAGGTTCAGTCCATTATCATCATGGTGAGGAGCATGGCAGCGTGCAGGCAGACATGGTACTGAAACTTGAGAGTCCTTACATCTTGATAGGCAGGCAGCAGGAAGTTGACTAAGACTCTTGGCAGTATCCTGAACATAGTAAACCTCAAAGCCCACGCCCACAGTGACACACTTCCTCCAACAAGGCCACACCCACTCCAGCAAAGCCACACCTCCTAATAGTGCCACTCCCTATGAGATTATGGGGGTCAATTACATTCAAACTAACACAATATTGGTGTCTATGTATGCATGTTCTCCCCATCTCCCCATCGAGAAAAGTGAGGCCCAGAAGTGTCTACCTTGCCCAATATCACAGTGTCAGTGTGAGGCAGAAGCAGGCTGTGGGCCGAAGTTGTCCTCTTACAGAGTGTGCTGTTATCACTGTGCACTCTGTCTCTCAAGCCCTCACTGAGCTCCACCAGGATGGGTGGGAGGAGAACCCTCAATAGTTGTACCTTCCTGGAAGGATCTAAATCCTTCAGAGGAGCACTTACCATCCACATGGGGATAGGATGTAAATCTTGTTCAATGGCCTGGCTGCATTTTAAAATGAACAGCAAATAGGAAGATAAGCTCCAGAAAGCTCATAAATCTGTGTTTTCGACCACACCTGGCTGATGATGAAGGGACCGATTTCTGCCAAGCGAGCAAAGTCCATGCTGACTGTGCAGAAGGATCTGAGTTACAGACATCGTAAGATATGGTCTGGCTATGAGCATAAAAACAGGCTTGGAAAACACCATAGTATTTTAGGAAGGAATCTTACAGGTTTAAAACCAAAGGGTTAATAGCCAGGCAGGCAGGCATGTGTGCTAGCTGTCCAGTGCTGTGCCGATCATAGTCCACCCCTGTATCAACCAGCCAACTACAGTGTCTTTTTCTAAGAGTCTCAATCTAAAAGTTAAGTGGATTTTGAGCCAATACTGTGCAGGCTACACAGGCTTCTGTGCTAATTCTGGCCTCAGTGCAATCTTAAAACCCTTTGCTTGGCTTTCAAAATCTTCCCTTTCACACTGGAGTATTTTTTTTTAATTTATAAATCCCTTATTTTGTTATAAACCCTATTTGCATCATAGTAGACCCTGATCAAACCTTTAAACATTAAAAAGAGCTGGGAAGTGGTGGCGCATGCCTTTAATCCCAGCACTTGGGAGGCAGAGCCAGGTAGATCTCTGTGAGTTCAAGGCCAGCCAGGGCTGCAGAGTGAGTTCCAGTACAGGCTCCAAAGCTACACAGAGAAACCCTGTCTCAAAAAGCCAAAATAATAATAATAATAATAATAATAATCATCATCATCATCATTAAGTATAAGTGCTGTCATAGGAAGCCCTTCTAGAGCTATGGGATGTGAAAGGGGTTTTTCTGTTTGTTTTTTCTCTCCAAGAACCAGTGCCTCTACCTTTAAGAACGAAGCCATGTGGAAGTGGTGATCACACTCACTTAGTAGTTCCCGGAGAGAGTTAACAGCCTGAGAGAACCAACGAGGCTCTCTGGAGGCCAGGGGTTCTGCTGTGGACAGTCCTGTCTCCTTCAGTCGGGAAGTTTGTGATCACTCTCAGAATTCACTCCAGAGGCCATTTCTTAGACTGTTGGTGAACCTGTCAGGGGGAAAGGAAGCTATGCACACACACACACACACACACACACACACACTCATTCTCATGCTCTCGTGCTCACATGTACTAGCACACCCGTGGCCTCGCACAGGGATCTGACTGGACTTTCCATCTGTGGAGAAGGGGTGGAGAGGCAGAGAAGTGAGGCGGCACGGATGGGTTCCAGGCAATTTCTGGCAGGATCCGAGGTGCAGAGGTGATGCTACCCCCAGGTTCCCACTCTGCCCTGAAGCCTTCGCTCTGGAGCCCCACCTGGGTTCAGTCCACCCAGCTGAGCACACTCCAGCCAAGCGGATTTCTTTACCTCCGTGTCCACATACAGCCGAAACCTAAAGAGCCTTGAGCGAACTCCCATCCTGCTGCCATCCCGTAAAGGATCGCTGGGGAAACGCCCATTAGCTCTAAAGGTTTGTCATCTTCATGTGCACAAGACTATAGAAAGGGAAGTAAATACGTATACAAGTCAGTTATTGTCCCAACCTAGTGCACTAAAAAGTGTGGAAAGCAGAGGGTAGGGTGGAACACTTCCAGGTGGTAGCCTTTTCTAGAAACCGACCTGCTATAACAAGGAAGGGTGTGCTATTCTCTAAGTGAACTAAAGTATGTTTCATTGCACTTTGTAAGCATCCCCCTGTAAAATCACGCTTTAAACATTTTTCAGAGTCCCCTATATCTACTGAAATCAGAACAAGCTTGCTAGCTTTCATTGTCACAACGCGTGAATATATTGTATGAACAAGAATTAGAATGTCCCTCCTTATTGACAGTTAGTCTCCCAGATTTTATCAGTCAACAATAACAGGAATGTCCCAGGTTCTGTGTCTTGCCCTGCACCATGTGTAGTTTTTCAGTTGGCAGAGTGTGTACCTCGCTTACAGGAAGCCCTGGGTGTGATCTCCAGCACTGAATAAAACCTGGCAAAGGGAGCAAACACTTCACTACTAGCTACATAGTGAGTTCAAGACCAGCGTGAGATACATGAGACCCTGAGTTAAATGAATAAATAAATCCCATCATCTTTAATTTACTGAACAAAAACAATACAAAGGCTACTGAGATGTGCAGTGCACCACAAAGGGACCAAAGTCACATATGTGGTGTCCCTGTCCCCAGTGTACCTGATAACAGCATCAGGCCACTCCAAGGTGAGGAGCCACGCTGCAAACGCTAGTCCTTACCAGTGGTGACGTCATGAAGCAGAGGACTGCGCTGTCAATATTCCAGATTCAAGGGATAAACATGACTTAACTAAATCTGATCCGTGACCCTGGATATGATCTCGACTGAGATAGGGGTAGGGCAAAATTGCTCAGTATGTTATTAAGATGATTAGAAATATTAGATTACTGTATTGATGTTACATTCCCAATTTTGCCAATTGAACTGTGCTAACATCAAGAACATCCTCCACCTCAGAAACACCAGCTGAAGATGAGGGCAAAGGAGAATAATGTCTACAACTTACAGTTCATTAAAAAGTGTGTAAGTGTGTGTGTGTGTGTGTGTGTGTGTGTGTGTGTGTGTGTGTGTGTATGTGTAATTAGGTACGCAAATATGATGAAGTATTAAAATTGGTAAGTCTGAGCAAAGGGTACATGTGTTCTTGTGTTAGCTTTGTAACTCTCGTGTGTGTTTGAGGTTGTTTCAGAACAAAGTTGTAGGCAGGGGCTCTGCACCCCCAAAGCCCCTTGCCTGAGAGACTGTTACCTCCCAGCTGACACTGAAACATTATCTTGAGCAAGACACTAATGACTAGTTAAGATCAAAAGCTTTACAACTGAGTTTTGCAAGATTCATTTCCACTTTGAAGAGTGCTGGAGACAGGCGGTCGGTCGAGTGTGGGAGTGGTCATTAAGTCAATTATGTGTGATGGGAACTTGGCCTCTGTTACCACTTTTTAAATATCCACTCCTGAGAAATCAGAGCAGGGGGAAAGTGCCAGATGTGCAGGAAAACATCCATTGGGGACACTCTTTCCACAGGCCACACTCAACTGCACTCCCTCTGTCCTTAACACACCTCTGGGCTCAGCTTCCCATAACTTTCTCTGAGAATCTCAGGCCACCACACCTCAGAAAGCCCCCTGTGTCCCTCCAGAACTGCTGTCCAAGAGAATGGTCCCCGAAACACATGGTTTTTGAATTCTCACAGTGTGCAGGTCTATACTGATGCATGCTGTAAAACACACACTGGTTGGCAAAGGCTTTGCATGGACTAAAAGAATATCTTATTAATGAAACCATTGCAACAGCTTTGTGTTCGTTTGTTTGTTTCAATTTATTTTTATGTGCACTGATGTTTTGCCTGCACATATGTCTGTATAAGGGTGTCAGATCCCCTGGAACTAGAGTTACAGACAACTGTGAGCTGCCCTGCAGGTGCTGGGAATTGAACCCGGGTCCTCTGGAAGAGCAGCCAGTGCTCCTACTGCTGAGCCCTCTCCCCAGCCCCAACAGCTTCGTTTTAAAAATGTAGCTAGGGGAGTTTTAATTTCTGTGGCTTTCACTTCATTTGTGTTAAGCAGATGGGCCTGTAGCCCGTCCCGCCATGCTTCCTCTCGAACCCTCACATGTTCAGTCAGAGCATCCGGCACACTTCTTCACCTGGCTGATGGATGCTTCCCGCTGGCCAGGAGCCTGACTCTCCTGTGTTCCCTCAGGTTTAGCAAAACCCTTGCTGGTCCAGGCTGTTACTGAAGTAATAATTCATGTTCACTCTTTGATGTACATGTGTGTGCATATGTGCATGTGTGTGGGGGTGCATGTTGCATGTGTTCGTGCACACATGCATGGAGGCCAGAGGACCCTCTTGGATACCATTCCTCAGCTGGCATCCACCTCTGTTTTGAGACAGGGTCTCTCACTGACCTGGGGTTTGCTATGTAGGTTGGTTGTCCTGTCTCTGACTCCCCAATGCTAGGATTCCAAGACGCCATCACTCCCTGCCTTATTAACACAGGTCTGCGGATCAAACTCAGGTCCTCATGTTGATGAGGCAAGTACTTCACTGACTGAAACGTCTCTTCAGCCTATAAAAATCCATTATTTTTACCAATGTGAGATTCCCACGACAATAATAACTATTTTAAGCATGTGTGTGTGTGTGTGTGTGTGTGTGTGTGTGTGTGCGCGCGCGCGCGCGCGCGCGCGCGCGCGCGCGCGTGTGCGCACATGCACTTGCTCCAGAGGAGGATACTAGTGTCCAACTGTATTACTCCCTTAATCCCTTGAATCAAAGTCTCTCACTGAACCTAGGGTTGGCCATTTTGACTAGACTGGCTGGCTAGCAAGGGGCTCCATCTGTCTCCACCCCCACCACCGCCGCCGCCGCCGCTCTCAAGTTATAGGTGTGTGGTCACACCCAGCTTCTTATGTAGGTGCTCTGGCTTGAACTCAGGTCCTTGTGTCTACAAGCTCTCTCATCTACCGAACCATCTCTGCAGCCCCCTTAATTACCCATTTTGAAGTAAACAAGTCAAGCCCAGACATGGTAAGGCAAGCCTGTAATCCTAACACTTGGGAAATGGAGAAGGGGAGATTTCAGGGCTAGCCTCATCTACCAGCTACATAGACTGAATACTATGTTCAATACTACCCTGGGCTACATGAGGCCTTCTCCCAGAACAAGATATTAAGGGACTAACTGAGCAAGCCGGTGGCTTCTCGTACATTCACAATGTGGTGCAGCCAGCACCTCTGTCTATTCCCAACGGTGCCGTCCCGTGGTCCCTCCGTCTCCCTCCTCCCCACAGTCCCTGGCAATCACCAACCTTCCTTCTGTTTCTGTGGATTTGTCTAGCGTGGGTATTGATACAAATGGAATAATGGTCTCAACTAAAGACACAGGTTCCAGATTGCCCAGCAGATAAAGATGCTTGCCACCAAACCTGACAACCTGAGTCAGTCCCTGGGACTCACAAGGTAGAAGAATCAACCTCCACACATGCACTGTGGCACACAGATGCACACACACACACACACACACACACACACACACACACATGTACACTACATAAAATGTAATAATAGAAGGCAAGCTAGGAGTGGAGGGAACCTCTTGAAAGGACGTGGTGACCTGTGTGTTCCTTTTCTCCTCCTTCCTGAAGATACAGAAAAGATATGTTGGGGGAAGAGTAGACTCGAAGCTCAGTGAACCTTAGAATCAAGGGCTTTAATTAGGCATTCACGCAGAGAGCCACTGAGATGGACAGATCCAAGAACTGGGCACAGCAGAAGCCTCTGAGTCATTTGCTAATGCTTAAATCCGAAAACCGTGACTCTGCTCATAACACGTGCAAAAGCCCACACTGGGACCCGGCAGTCACGTGGGCTGCCCCTCTCTTGGAGCTGATCCCTTATTTGGAGTTTATTCTTACCTTTCTACTCTACCACAAGTTTCAACAGGTATGTGATTTGGGGGTTACTGTCCAATACCATTCCCATCACCCACCTTTATGGTTTTGTTTTTGTTTTCTGTTTTGTTTTGTTTTGCAAGCTACCTTCTGGATAACTGTGAGGAAGGATAATGCCCCCAGAGATGTCTACTCCTAACCCACAGGACCTATGACTATGTGACATGGCAAAGACCAAAAGGTGGGGAACACCTTTACATCAAAAGTGGCTGCCCACTGACAGTGAGTTAATAAATTTTAGTTGTGTTAAGCCTCTGAGTTTTGGCATTTTGTCAAAGGGAACTTGTAGTATGAATTGTTAGAAGGTCTTATTAATTAAAACAAATCCAAGTAAGGAGTGAACACTGATCAGAGAAGATCAGAGAGACAGAACAAGCCACAGCTAACCCCACCTGGTCAACTTCTCAGCTGGTCTTGTTTCCTCAGACTGGAAACTTCTGTGTCCTCATCCCAATGGCTCTCAGCTGAACTGCTGCTCAAAGCCTAAAAGCTTAGTCTGCTAAATGCTTAACCAGCCAAATGCTTCTAGTTTCTGGTCCTCACACCTTATATACCTTTCTGTTTTCTACCATCACTCCCTGGGATTAAAGGCTGGCTTTCTGGGATTAAAGGCATGAGTCACCATGCTTGGCTGTTTCCTTGAACAGATGGATTTCTGCCTCTGGAATGCTAGGATTAAAGGCGTGTGCTACCACTGCCTATGCTAAGTATCTAGTGGCTTTTCTGTTCTCTGACCCCAGATAAGTTTATTAGGGTACACAATATTTGGGGAATACAATACCACCACAGGAACTCTAGAGTAGCTATTTATGAGTCAGGGGTCTATGGGATAAAGAGATGATTCAGCAGTTAAGAGTACTTGCCACATGGTGGCTTACGAGCATTTGTAACTCCAGGTCCAGGGAATCTGACACCCTCTTCCGGCCTCCACAGGCACCAGGCACACATGTGGTGTAAAAACATATAAGTAGTGAAAACACCCATATACATAAAAAGAACATTTTTAAGGGCTAGTGGACTAGATGTTAACTAGTTGGGTTTTTTTTTTTTTAAATCTCATTTAGAAACTCCAGTTTGAACTGAACAATTTCTAAAATTAAAGGATGTTAATTGAGGGAGCATTGGGGATGAAGCGGAGGCGGTGGGGTGCTTGCCTAGAGCACATAATGCCCTGGGTCAGCTCCCCAGAGCCTACAGGTGTGGTAGCACACACCTGTTAGCTCGGCATTTAGGGGGTGGAAGCAAGATCAGAAGTACAGGACCATCTTACAAGTTAGAGGCCAGAACTGGGGTCCAGCAGTGACTCCTGGGCTCGGCTTCAGCCTGACACTCTGTGTGCCCCTTTGGGTGGCTGCTTCAGGCATCACATCCTAGGCACAGCTCTGAAAGCCAAGACAGTGGCCACCAGAAGGAGGGTGGGCATTCAAGGTACTGAGACACTCTTGGGGCGATTTCTCTGAAGATGACTACAGCTCACCTCCCTCAACACCATTTCTAGGCAGAGTAATTGTAACTCCAGAGTCCAGCTGCTCCTTTCTTTCAGTGAATTATTCCTAACTTTTTACAGGATGATTTTCTTTGAATAAACAAGATGTGAATAATCCTTCTCCCCGACAGCTCTGACCTTGGGTACCTCGAGTTGCCATTGTCTGATTGTCAAAAGCAGGTTCTTCCATTTACAGCTCTTTGGAATCACAGACCTCCTTTAAAATTGTGACATGTATGAGTGATTTACCTTCATGAATGTCTGTGCACCACAAGCATGCTGGGTGCCTGAGAAGCTCAGAAGAAGCCGGGACAGCCCTTGAACTGGGCTCACAAATGTTTGTGAGCCACCATGTTGGTGCTGGGAATTGAACCCGTACCTCCAGAGGAGGAGAAAGATAAAGAGGAAGGAGAAGGAAGGACGAATAGAGGAGGAGGGGAGGTGGAGGAGGGAAAGGAGAAGAGGAGGAGGTGGAGGAGGAGGAGGAGGAGGAGGATACCTGCCCTAGTGGCTGCCACCTCTCCTGATAGAGCAGTGAAGACAAAAAGTAAAAGATAATTCGACTGTTACTGCTATCTAAACAAAACTAAGATTTGCTACAGAAAAGTTTGACAACTCCAGTTTACTTAAAGACAGATCGCTCATCTCACAAAAAAAAAAAAAAAAAAAAAAAAATGCAAGCCAAAACTATGTCAGCCACAAAGGCATTAACACCTGAGGTGGTAATAAGATGCTTGCAAAAAGTTGAAAACTTGTTGTTGTTGGTTGTTGTTGTTGTTGTTTACATGTATTTGGGGGTAGAGAGATTGGCACATGCCACAGCTCTGATATGAAGATCAGAGGACAACCTAAGGAAGTCACTTCTGTCCTCTGCCCTGTAGGTTCTAGGGATTGAACTCGGGTCTTCAATTGACAGTGGCTGCCTTTACTTACTAAACCATCTCACCAGCTCAAAAGCTTGCTTTCTTCTGTTTTTGTTTTTGAGTCAGGGACTCACTGTGTAGCCTTAGCTGATCTAGAACTTGCTACATAGATCAGGCTGGCCTTGAACTCACAGAAGTCCAGGTACCTCTGCCTCATGAGTGCTGGGATTAAAGGAGTTCACCACAATGCTTGGTGTTTGTTTTTAATTGAAAAGTTTTATGTGTTGTAAAAAGCAAATAGAACTCTCTCTATATATTATTTACATTATACAAAACCAGTTTTTCCATTTTTCACTTGCTTCTCTGTATTGGAGATTTTGCTTTCTTGTGACTATGTAGAATCGTCCCTTCATTTCCAATCCATGTGTTTCTACACACTAGCTCCAAGTCCCTGTGTTACAATGGACCATAAGTCAGTGTGTTCCATAACCAGGACTTCTCATGCCCAGAAAGCAGCCATAGTGATACACACCTTAGAGACTACCACACCAGTGAGAGGTTCACATCGCCACATTTCCAAGTGTCTATAACCAGAAATGACTTGAGTGTATGAAATTTATGTTCCAGACAAGGCTGTTTCTACACTTAATGCAGTTACCAAATACGAAGTTTGTTCTGAGCAGTCATACTATGGAGTCAAGTAGATATGTCATAAACGGCTTTGGGCTACATTTCTCCACGGCTTGAAGCCTGTGGGCTATCCCGAGCTCATAATATCTGACCCAGCATGTAGTGTTTGTACCCATATCTGTATAGCACAATGGCACCTGATTGGAATGACACCTTGGCATCTGTCTGCCCTGGGCGGGGAGGGAATGCTAACTAGATGCTGCTGTCCAAATTCTGGAAAGATGCACTGTGTGAGCATCAGCGAAGACAGTTCACCAGCAAGGAAGAAGGTCGGAACAGGATGTTAGGAAATTCCCTTTAAGCTAGGAAAGGGGGCGGAGGGAGAGAAAAGAGAAGAGCAAATGTGGGATCACAAAATGAAAATACCGTGCATCCGAAGTCAATAAATAAACGCCAGGGGCGAGTGAGTCATGAGCACGAGTTCTTAAGAGATGGAATTTGAGAGATCAAGCCACACTGCTTAAAACATCACATGATCTTTCCCAAGCCCGGTATTTCATAAAACAGGAGGCTGACTCGGTGACTCCCGGTGGATGGGACTGGGGAGTGAGAGTGAAGCCCTGACTGATTGCGGGCGCTCGGACTCATCATGGAGAGTCTCTTCGGGGTCCTGGGATTTCTGCTGCTGGCTTCAGGACTGCCGCTCCAGGCAGCCAAACGTGAGTCTCATCCTCTCTGGGCGATTGCATTCGCTAGTCCAAGCAATGGACCCGGGCTCTCGAGAGGAGTTTAGGGGTCTGCAGGAAGCGGGATCTGTTCCCAGTGCTGGGACTGCGTTCTTTGCTTGGGGTTCATGTAGAGCAAAAGGCATGCAGCCACTGGGAGCCTTTTCCACCCTGGCCATATTGTGGCTGGAAGTGGGAGGAGAGCCTGTACCCCCAGAATAAAGCAAGTGTCCCAAACCACCCTCATCTGCTTCCTGCTCACAGGGCGGAGCTCTTAGATGAGGCTCTGGCTAACTTGGCAGAACTCCCCACCCCACCCCACCTCTGCACACAGGGGGGCACGCAGGGCGCGCTGCGGCTCCAGTGAGGATACTGAGGGACGAGCTGGCTCCACCCTGGGTGGGCTCTACCACAAGGGCCCTACTAACAACGCTGATTCCCGGTCAGTGGCAGCGGCGTCTTCTGGAGTTGGGCGTCCTGGTCCAGCATCCTTGGTGTGCAGCGCGGGTGGAGCAATGCCCCAGCACGCCCACTTGTCCCCGCCGCCGGGGTGTGGCTGTCCCGTTCCCGGCAGAGCTAGTGAGCAAGGGGGAAAGAAGAGCCACTCCACCTCCCTTCCAGGGGCCAGGCCAGGACCGGCATCTTCCCTGAGCCTGAGTGTGGCCGTCTGCCTGGTAATCTCAGCTAACCCGGGTACCCCAACGCCACCTTGGCTTGGGACAGTTCCAAAGGAGCGGGCCACCTCATCTCCCTGCCTCCTTTAGTGCAAGCCAGTCCCTCTCTTAGGTGGTCCTGGCTGGGGTGGATCCCAGGCCAGGCAGAGTGGAACCGCTGGGGACCCTGCACCAGGAGATTGACCTGGAACCGGGAAGCCGCCCAGTCCCACCACACCCCCGCCCTGAGTGCTCAAAGCCCCAGATGCTACAGACTTGGGGCGCCCCGCCCGCCCGAGACTCCACCTCTGTCCCCTGAGGTTTGGATTTCAAACTGTGGGTTTGGACTTCAAACACAGAGTCCCAGGTGGAATGTCCCACTTTGTGTCTAGGTGTTACGCCTTCACAGAGCGAGGAGAATCTGACGTTGTGGTTGTCCGGTTTCCCCAGATAAGGAACCCCGCCACAGAGAGGGCCAGGAATTCACCCTGGGTCACACCGAGAGCAGCTGGAAGGGAAGCATGCCATCTCACCCGCTGTCCTTCCTGCCAGGGTTTAGGGTAGGACAGTTGGCTCGTGCCAGCTGCTAGGCTCTAAGTTAGGTTCGCTAAGGTTTTTTTTTTCCCCATTTGCAAAAGTGGGTTCTAGAGTCTTGGGAGATCAGCTAGCAAAGGCGCTTGGCCAGAACACACATTCAGTGGCAGTTCTTACGGACCCATCTGCGCCCCACCCCGCCCCCCACCCCCACCCCGCACCGTGCCTCCCACGGACAGACTGATAAGAGCCTGGAGGAATAGGAAGAATAGGAAATGGCTGTTAGTTGTCCAAGTCCTCTCACTAAAACCCGCGGCTGTGCGGGCTGCATGGCTCACGCCTTTAATCGGGAGAGGCAGGTAGACCTCCGTGAGACAGTCTAGTGTAGATAGTGAGTTCAAAGACCGCCTGAGCTACATAGGGAAACGCCGCCTTGAAAAAAAACCAACCAACCAAACAGTAGCCAGAAATTGAGTAATAGGGCTGTCAGCCGATGTCTCAAAGCCCCAGCCATTCTCGGGCTTATACTTGTGTCTGGACTAAACATTCCAGACACAAAGCAATACCTGTGGAGTTAGCAGTCCTGACTCTGGTATGATGGATGAGGAGTCAGAAGTGCAGCCCAGGTACGGGGAGCCAGAGCGAAGAGCAGAACTCCTTAACTTTCACTCTGCCCCTGCCCCACCCCCGGGGCTAAAGTTTGCCTGCTCTTGGGCTTCTCTGGTTTTCAGTTGAACTTCATTATTTTAGGACAATTGTGCACGCATGCGAAATTGAAAGAAATAATTCAGACAAGTCCCAATATAACCTTTACTCAGTTTGCCCAAGGGCAAAATTAGACAAAACACAATCAAGTAACACAGCCAAGATCCTAACGGGGTGGGGATGGGGGAGGCAGGACAGTCAAAATACAGGACATGCCCATTGCCACCCCAACAGTCCCATGACCTTTTATAACCAATACCTTCCTCTGCCCAGCTCCAGTTCCTGGCCACTAGCAATCTGTCCTTTAAACAATCTTACTTATTACTCTTATTTCCAGAATGCCACACAATGGAATTTTGTACAGTATGTAACTTTAGATGCTGGCCTGGGGTTTCTCCTTAGTACAGTTTCCTGGGGGTTTATTGACATTGCTGTACTAATAGGCTGTTCCTTTTTCTTTCTGAGTAGTAAGTAGTCCATGGTAAGGACGGACCATTTTAACCCCTCACCTGCTGAAGGGCATCAGAATTATTCCATTTGTGCTTTTCTGAGTAAAGATGGTATGAATTCTCACGTGTGGATTTTTGTGTGGTTACAAGTTTCATTTTTCTGGGATTCATACCAAAGAGTACAGTTAAGACAAGTTATGCCAGGCATAGTGGTGCATGCCTTTAATCCCAACACTCGGGGGACAGAGGCAGGTGGAGCTCTGTGAGTTCGAGGCCAGCCTGGTCTACAGAGTGAGTTCTAGGACAACCAGAGCTACATAGAGAGACCCTGTCTCAAGACAACACACACACACACACACACACACACACACACACACACACACACACACACAGACAAGTGAGACAGTGGTTAACTGCATGTTGACTTTTATTAGAATTTAGCAGGATGGCTTCACCTTTTCACGTTCTCACCAGCAGTGTGTAGTGACTCAATTTTCCTAGGTCCTTGCTGTCACTTGGTAGGCACGGGCACTCCTTTTTACTTGTGAGGTAGTGACTCATCAGTGACCCTCTAGTGTTTGATGTCTACACATCCTCTGTAGTGTGCTCTCGAGTCTTTTCCCATTTTCAAACTGAATTGCTTTTTAATGTGGCAAAAGTGTGGTGTGCTCCTAGCCTGTAGCTCTCCTCTGCTTCTTCCCACAGGATGTCACGGAGCAGAGGTTTCTAACTTGAATACGGGCTCTTACATCAGTTTTTTCTTTTATGTATTATGCTTTGGGTGTTAATCTAAGAATTATTGTCTAGTTCTAAATCCTGATGTTTTCATCTCTGCTTACTGCTTTTTAAAATGTGTCTTTTCTCTATTGGGTTATTTTTCTTGTTAAAACCTTTAAAAGGGTGCCGGGCGGTGGTGGCGCACGCCTTTAATCCCAGCACTCGGGAGGCAGAGCCAGGCGGATCTCTGTGAGTTCGAGGCCAGCCTGGGCTACCAAGTGAGTTCCAGGAAAGGCGCAAAGCTACACAGAGAAACCCTGTCTCGAAAAACCAAAAAAAAAAAAAAAAAAACCAAAAAAACCAAAACAAAACAAAAACCTTTAAAAGGGTGTATTTTCTTGTGAGGGGGTGGTGCCTGCAGTGTCCACTAGAGGGCGCCAGAGCTCCTGGAGCCGGAGCGTCTGTGAGTTCCCTGACATGGCTGCTAAGATCAGAGCTCCAGTCCTGGCCAAGTGCTGCGGGCACCCTTAACCAGGAATCGTCTCTTCAGCTCCTCTAATGAACCTATGTCTGGTCTGAGCTCTGGAAGGGCAGATCGGACAGGCTTGCGCCTGGCTTCCCTGTTCCTCCACTGTTCCCTGTATTTTTCTTTTCTTTTTTCTTTTTTTGAGACAATTTCTCTGTGTAGCCTGACTGTCCTGGAACTCGCTCTGTAGACCAGGCTGCCCTCCAACTCACAGGGATCGCCTGAAAGGCATGCGCCAGCACACTGGCTGTTTTTCTTTGACTTCTGAAATGCACAAGCGGAGGACCACTCTGTGTGTTTTGTCAGCGTTGTTTGTTTGTTTGTTTGTTTTCTGGTGGTGCTGAGGTTCAAAGCCAGGGCCCTTGCATGCCTGCCAAGCACTGTGCCACAGGGCCACACCCTAACCTGAGCTGTCGATTGACTGCGTCTCTGGAAACACTTCCTCAGAATCTGAGGGCAAAGACACTTCCTCAGAATCTGAGGGCAAAGAGGGCTTGTGGGCGTGAAAGGGGTGGCTGGCTCTCCTTTCCCACTGGATTGAAGATGACCTTGCTGGATCCTATCGCTCTAGACCTAGATGTCTTCATCTCTACAGTGAGTTTGAATGGAAGCAGCTTAATCCTTTCCACATGACTCCAAAGTGAACCTCCAGTTGTAAACATTGGTTGATAGACGATCTATTCTTCACTTAATGGGAACGGTCGGGTGGGAAGGGTCCTGAGACTTATTTGGGGTTTGTCTGGTTTGAAGGCTGAGGTCACACAGTCTATTTATGACCCAGACCATGCACCATGACTCCTAGTTCAATGCTACTTCCCACTGCCTCTGCCTCTCTCTTGTGAAAGGAACAGGAGGTTAAGGGATGCCTCAGTGGGTACATTGCCTGCCTCAAGGCACAAGCCGGAACTTCATATGCAGCACCTACAAAAAAAAATCAGGGCATGCACAAAAACAGGACCTACACCCACCAGTTAGTACAAAGAAGACAGAGACAGGCGGATCCATGGGGCTGTGGCCAGCCAGTCTATCCTAATTGGTGAGCTCTAGACCAATGAGAGACCACGTCTCAAAAGGAGGAAGACGGCACTTCTGAATAAGGCACTTGAAATTGCGCGCGCGCGCGCGCGCGCGCGCGCGCACACACACACACACACACACTAAAAATAAACTGGGCAGGGGATGTAGCCCAGTTTCCCTAACATGTGAGCATTTGCCTTAAATGTGAGGGGCCCAGAGTTCTAAGTATCCTGTCCCATCACTCTACTCTCCACGTAAGAGGTAATATCTTGAATAGAAAATATTCGTGCATGCTTTCAAAATGGTTTCTCTGAGTATCTACTAAATACCACACCTCATGGGATTTCTTCCAGCATCTAAGACATGAAGACAGTTTCTGGTCCACAAGAGTTCATGGCCAAGATGTAGGATCATATAAATTGATGAGAGAACAGTTGCAGACAGTGTGTGGTTAGAGGCTGCCTTTGGTCACAGTTAAGCTTTGGGCTGGAATATAAAAGGTTAAGTTTCTTATTATGTCATACATTCAGCCCAGAAGTAGTGTCTTAGGGTTTTATTGCTGTGAAGAGACACCATGACCACAACAATTCTTATAAAGGAAAGCATTTGACTGGGACTGGCTTACAGTTCAGAGGTTTAGTCCATTATCATCATGGCAGGAAGCATGGCAGCATGTGGGCAGACATGGTGCTGGAGAGGTCCCTAAGAGTTCTGCATCTGGATCTGCAGACAACAGGAAAAAAGAGACACTGGGCCTGGCTTGGGCTTCTGAAACTTCAAAGCCCACTCCTAGTGATACACTTCCTCCAAGAAGGCCACACCTCCTAATAGTGCCACTCCCCGTGAGCCTATGGTGGCCATTTTTATTCAAACCACCAAAGATAGTCAGGACCAGAGCAACGACTCAATAGTGTCATCTAGGCGGTGGTTCTTTCTTTCAGCATTCTAATCTGACACCACCGATGTGCTGGCTGTTTCTTCATATCTGCATCTTCATGGTTAAACATGGCTGTGATGTCCAAGAATCATGCCAGTTATACACCTCTGAAGTCAGTTCTGAAGAGAGAAGGCTGAGGCTATTTCTCATGTGTCTTCTGTAAAGGAGGAACACATCCCAGAAACTCTAGCAGACTTCTTCTCAGCTTCCCTAAGCCAGGATATAATCATCTTCCCCAACTCAAACTGCAAGGAAAGCTGGGGAAATGAGCCTTTGGAATTATGATCTTCTACAGATGAGGATCTATTACCAAGGGGATTCAAAGAGGAGAGTAGGCAGGCAATGGCTGCTGGGTAAGAATCAACCAATCTGCTACAATATAGACCACATGCATAGAGACCACATGACCAGCAAAGTTTTCAGGCAAGACAAAAACCAACAACCACCAAAAATCTATCAATTTAAGATTATAAAGAATTTTTCAAAGAATTACAATAAATTTCAGAGAAACCATTCAAAAAAAAGAGATACAATTAATATTCAATGGTGGAGATAAAATGGAATCCAGTTATAATCTCCCATACTACAAGAAGAGGTAGACTTGGTGCATGCCTATGGTCTCAGCCCTTGAGAGATAGAGGCACAAAGGTCAGAAGTTCAAGGTTATCCTAGGCTGCATAGTAAGATGAGGGCAACCTGGACCACATAAGACTGTTGAAAAAAATCAAAATAAATAAATAAGAAAAAAAGTAAAGAAAGATGGGATAGATAGAAAACAAGATGGTAGGTTCAAATAAGAATAAGAATTAAATAAGAATACGTGCAGGTTAGAAGTAAAAGAATAGAGGCTGGAGAGATGGCTCAGAGGTCAAGAGCACTGACTGCTCTTCCAGAAGTCCTGAGTTCAATTCCCCCAAACCCACATGGCAGCTCACAACCATCTGTAGCTCCAGTCCCAGGGGCTCCAATGACCTCTTCTGGAATCAAATGGGCACTCCATGAACATGGATCACAAACATATGCAGGCAAAACACCTACACACATAAAATAAAAATAAATCAATCTTTTTTGAAAAAGTAAAACAATGGAAAAAGATAAACGCTAGCAAAGTAGTCTTCAGAGGAAGAAATATTTCCAAGAATCAGAGGGTTAATTACTAATAAGGAAATAGCCAATTCAATCACGAAAGTAATAATTCTAAATGCATGTATACCTAACAACTGAGCTTCAAGGTACATTTAAAAATAGACAGAACTGGAAAAAGAAATAAGGTACAACCCTAACCCAGATAACATTTTTTAAAAATTCACTCTATTTAGCAAATATAGACTATAAAATGCATATGCTTTGAATGGGGGATGTTTGTTTTTGAGACAAAATCTCTTTCTGTAGCCCAAACTAACCTTGAGTTCATGGCAATCCTCCTGTCTCAGCTTCCTGGGTATAGGTATGATGCAAATGCCTCACTCTACAAATTTACATGGAATATTCACCAAGATGTATACATAGAGTTTTACTATGAACTCTCCCGTGCTGTAAAGACATATATATATGTCTGTTGGCATTCTGAGAGCATCTCCAAGCTTGGCATTCCTTTAGACAAAATGGTAAAAGAGGGTAAAAACACTGGGGGAAGGTGCAAATCTGCATGAAGAAAATGGCATCCAAGTTTCCCTTTAAATACTATTTCCACATTTAAATATTTGGAGAATATATTGGGAAACTAAGTGAAGCTAAGAAAAACTGGCTCTCAAAATTTTTTCTTAAAAGCTGGGCTTTGTGCCCAATGCCTTTAATCCCAGCCACCCAGGAAGCAGAGGCAGGTGGATCTGTGTGAGACTGAAGCCTGATTGGTCTACAGAGTGAGTTTCGGAACATCCAGGACCATGTAATGAGATGCTATCTCAACAAATAATATTTTTTCTTTAGTTCTCTAAAAACAGCGTCAGCAGACTTATTATTTTTACATTTACTTGTTTATTTGTGCTGGGGCGGGGCCTGTGTGGAGGTCAGTGGACAAGCCTCGGAATCCCTGCTTCGACCACGAGAGAACTCTGGTTGTCAGTCTTGGTGGCCAGTGACCTCACCTACTAAGACATCTCACCAGACACTTTTTCTTTCATTATGTAGTTCTGACTGGCCTGGAAATCACTGTGTACACCAGGCTAGCCTCAACTTCCCAAAGGTCTGCCTTCCTCTGCAGCCTGAGTGCTAGGATTAGTGTGTTCCACTGCACCCAGCCAGACACCTTTTAAGCACCTTTATTTACTTGATATATTGGCAGTACTATACACAGGCTTCCCAATGTTCTAAAATGAAAAGCTTCGTTGATCATTCTCATAGAAGTGCTAAAAGAGAAATGGATGCAATAGACAAAATCTTTTGTTTTCCAAACACTAACATAGGATTTCGTGATGTGCTGGGCCATGAGCAGTATCCAGGTCACATGAGGGTGCACAGCCAATTACGTGGCTGGTCTTCTGATGAAAATGAGTGGAATGAGAACTTGTACCCAGTGTGGAAGAGGGGAGATGGCAAGTGGAAGAACTCCTGGGAAGGTAAGTCGGAAACCCCACTCCCGAAGCCACAGCCTTGGACGCCAGGGCTCAGGCTTCTGTGAGTGATAGTCATTTGGTTTTAAGATGAACATCTACAATCTTTAACATGTGCCTCCTCAATCCAAAACACAGACTTTTTTTTTTTTGCTAGTGTGTGTGTGTGTGTGTGTGTGTGTGTGTGTGTGTGTGTATTGGTGTTTTGTCTGTATGTATATCTGGGCACCACATGTGTGCCTGGTGCCCAAGGAAGCCATTAAAGGGCATCGGGTCCCTTGGAACTGGAGTTACAGATGCTTGTGAGCTGCCCTGGGGGTTCGGGGGTTAGACCAGGGTCCTCTGTAAAAACAGCCAGTACTCCTAACCACGGAACCATCTCTCCAGCCCCGTTTGTTCTCACCTTCAGTGACTTTTTTCCATGATTAGAAAATCCTGTAACTACTCTGACTTATTTTTTTTCTATAATATTGTACTATGAAAGCTAAAGTTAGTGTCCAGGAAATAAATTTAACCCACTGTCAAAAGGCATATGGACAACATGGTCCTTACCAATAGATATTACTTTGTTTTAAACACCTGGGGGAAGGCCTTCTGGGGGAATGAGCTCCCTTCTCTGTTGCCCTAGGGGGTCGTGTGCAAGCGGTCCTGACCAGTGACTCACCAGCTCTGGTGGGTTCCAATATCACATTTGTGGTAAACCTGGTGTTCCCCAGATGCCAGAAAGAAGATGCGAACGGCAACATCGTCTATGAGAAGAACTGCAGGAATGGTAAGAAGACGAGCTCTCCTCCCCGCAGCCCCACCCAGGATGCTCCTCTGTGATCCTAATGCTCGTAGGCGCTGTCACCACCCCCTTGCCACCTCCTCCTCAGGCTGTCTGGTTACTTCATCAACGCCAACCTTAGCCAACCCTCCGTAGCAAACTGGTGGCTCTCTGCCCCTTGGAACCTGCTTTTGTGGTGGTGGTGGTGGGGTGTTTCACTTCCTTTTCAATTAGCCTGTGTTCACTGTACAAAATATTTGTCCTGTATGTACACCATGGACTTTGATCGTGTCCACCTCCAATTCTCCTGTCTTGTCCCTCTTGCCCTCACTGGTTCTAGCTCTTCTCAAATACTCCCCTTTAGGCTCTACCATCGAGATGGGAGGAACTCAGAGAATTAACACCTGCCTGGAAAGTGCAGGGCCCTGGGTTCCATCCCCAGGACTACACACACATTCAAAACTCTAGATGTATATTTCCTCCATTATCACACTCGGCTTGTCCTTCCTGTCCACTGGACAGAGAACACCTTGTCTGTGCTCAGAGTCTTATTTTATTACCTGATTTCGACCAAAAAAAAAAACAAAAAACAAAAACAAAAAAAAAAACACCACCCAGGGCCCCACTTAACAGGTTTATTTCTATTGACTAATATTTTTTAAGCAAATGATGTTCTGCTGGTACAGATGCTAAATGTGCGTGCTCTGGTTTTGTTTCACTCTTAAAGAAGTTCATTGCCCACGTTGAAACAGCATAACTGCATCAAGGAAAATTATCTCGTGAGGATTGTTCCCTCTCGAGAACTCAGATAACCACTGAGATTGTTCAAACAGTGAAGATGCTCCTGCGCTGTGAGCTGACTGTCTCATTTAAGGCTTTTGTAAATGTGTTGATGTATCCATTCCCCATTAATTTTTTATCTCCCTTTGAGGAAAACACTAAATTCTGTATGGACAGGGGTTAATTATTTATCTAGTGGTAAGTATTTAATATTCTCTCTCTCTCTCTCTCTCTCTCTCTCTCTCTCTCTCTCTCTCTCTCTCATCTTCCTATATAGCCCAGGCTAGCCTTAAACTCGAGATTCTCCTGCCTCCAGAGTGTTGGGATTACAGGTGTGTGTTACTATACCCAACTTCTTATTTTTAAAGAAAAAAAGAAAGCTGATTCTGACCATGATGATAACACATGCTGGTAATTCCTACACTTGGGAGGTTGACACGGGGAAATCTCAAGTCTGAGGCCAGCCAGGACTACATAGCAAGAACCAGAGTTTCTCTGTGGAGCCCTGGCTGTCTTGCAACTTGCTTTGTAGACCAGGCTGGCCTTGAACTCAGAGATCTTCCTGCCCCTGCCCCTGCCCACCAAAACACTGCGTTTAAAAGCATGTGCCATCACACCTGATTTGAGGCATCTTAATTGTAACAGAAAACTAGAAAGTACTCAAAGGCCGATGGAGATATGTTAAAAGGACACAGGAGCCAGCTCAAAGGGGTTCTCTTGGCTGTATTTGGGACCATTTAAGAATAAAAAGGAGCCGGGCAGTGGTGGCGCACGCCTTTAATCCCAGCACTTGGGAGGCAGAGGCAGGCGGATCTCTGTGAGTTCAAGGCCAGCCTGGGCTACAGAGTGAGTTTCAGGAAATGCGCAAAGCTACACAGAGAAACCCTGTCTCAAAAAACCAAAAAAAAAAAAAAAAAAAAAAGATGTTAGCTCTGTAGCGGCTTTGACGGTGGTTCTGGGAAAACGAAGGGTTTGAGTGCTGAGCACTGGGCATTTGGAGGCCAGAAAACTAACTCGGCCTGCTTGTTTCTCGATTAGATTTGGGGTTCACTACTGACCGATATGTCTACAACTGGACAGCAGAGGCAGAGGACGGTGACTGGGAAGGCGGCAGCAGCCAAAGCCAGCACCTCACATTCCCTGACAGGAAGCCCTTCCCTCGCCCCCACGGGTGGAAGAAATGGAGCTTCGTCTACGTCTTCCACACACTTGGTTTGGTTTTTACAAACTCTTAGCTCTTTACATTTCGGTCACACTTTAACGTTGTCTCTCCACATTCTCTAACGAATGACAGCGCCCACCACTCTGTTGCTTTCCTCACTCGGGTGAACATTGAGGGAAAAATGAAATCCTGGTGAGGGGAAAATGAAATCCTGGTGAGGGGAAATGAAATGCTGCCTCACCTCGCCAAGTCTGCCGGACACCACAGAATAAAATGAGAATGAGAAGCAAGTGAATTTGACTCTCTTACACAACAGCAGAAGACTATTCTAACGTAGTGCTATGTAAAATATTTATTTGAACAGTACACGGTTGTTCGTTCACTAATTTGTTAGTGTTCTAAGTGAATAGTGAATGTTAAAGAAGCGTACGATCTATGGGAAATTTGGAAACAGAACACATACAAAATACAAGAATCATCTACAAATGACATCAGAAATGATTGCTATTAAATGGTGATGTTTTCAGTGTTGGTATTTCTTGTTTAAGATCATAATGGATACACATTTTTATTTTGCTATCATAGCATTTGACTATATTATGTAAACTTCCTTACATTGTTTTAATGGCTCCATACTACACCACTGTGTGAGTCTGGTACAATCTAAACACCGTTTTTCTCTGGCATGGTCTACTCTCTGGTTTCCAAAAACAGAAAAGGAGTTCATTCACTTCGCCGCATTATTAGTAAAGAGTTACTTTAAGAGGAACAAAATTAATCATTATTAACAAGGCTGCTGAATTCTAGTACATCACTAGACTGCCAAGTATATGGGTCAGTGGTAGAATGCATGCCTAGCATGTACAAAGTCCCGAGTTACAAAGTTAGCAACACACACACACACACACACACACACACACACACACACACACACACACACACACACCTGAGGCTGAATATTTGGAATCTGCTCCAGTTGAGCAACTCTTAGATTTCTAAAGGTTTGGTCCTTTCTCCGAGAGCATCCTTTTACCTCAGCATTAGCAAAGCATGCCATTCGAACAGCAACAGAATAGGCCAGACATCACACCTGTCTGAACCTGGCTTTTCCCGGTGCCCTCGCAGCCCCGTTGGTCATGTCCCCAAGCCTGTCACTCACTGACCTGCCATGTCTGTGGCCAGCAACTGTGAGTTTCAGGATTGGCTGCAGCGGGAAATGGGATGAGTCAAATGTGTTTGTGGAGGCAATCCATTTTTATCTGTGATCCACAGTTGCTCTCTCAAGTCTTGCTTGTTTTAGGTACAAGTACTTCTAGAAAGTGGAAGTCTAGCATCCCAGAAAAATCTGAACAGCCATACCCACTTACTTACATAATTGCTTTTTAAATGGTAACAAAAATAAGGTAGATTTGTGAATAAAGAGCATTTTTCCCAGATACCTCACCATGACATTAAATGCTTGTCATTGAAACTTAATAAAATGTTCATCTGCAAATTAGGAACGAATTTTATTGCCCCACCAAGGAGCTCTCTAGCCATAACCAGCCGTGTGCAATTACCTGCATGTAACTGTAGAGTCACTTCATCGGGTTTTGCATAGAGCCCAGCCCAGCCCCCCTTTCTGGAGCTTCCAGTCTGTTCTCTCCTCAAGGCAGCCTTTAACTAGCCTTTCAGAAACAGCTTTGTCTAATGATTGTGTCATGTCACCAATAACTCGAAATATCCATCTTCCACAGGTCAGTATTTCCAAAAACTGGGTCGGTGTTCAGCACGGGTTTCTGTAAACACAGTCAATATGACACTTGGCCATCAGGTCATGGAGGTGACTGTCTTTCGAAGATACGGCCGAAGATACATTCCCATCGCGCAGGTGAAAGACGTGTATGTGATAACAGGTGTGTGGTGTGAACTCACAGCATTTAGTCCTTTTGACATCAGCAGATTAGGAGAGTCAGCATGTAGTGTCTGGGTGAGGGTAAGACTTACCTGGCCTCTGAGCAGAGCTGAAATATGGAATTCTGTGGTACCCTACCTGTTTCCCAGCTGGGACACTCTAAAGTTTAGTATGAGACGATCTCACTTTAATCTTCAGCCAGAAGGCATCACTGTAGCCTCACACACACACACACACACACACACACACACACACACACACACACAGTCTTGCAACAATGTGTTTTCTTCCTTTCTTGTGTTACATCTTCCAGATCAGATCCCTATATTTGTGACCATGTCCCAGAAGAATGACCGGAACGCGTCTGATGAGACCTTCCTCAGGGACCTCCCCATTGTATTTGATGTCCTCATTCATGATCCCAGCCACTTCCTCAACGACTCCGCCATTTCCTACAAGTGGAACTTCGGAGACAACACTGGCCTGTTTGTCTCCAACAATCACACTTTGAATCACACGTATGTGGTCAATGGAACCTTCAACCTTAACCTCACTGTGAAAGCGGCAGTGTCTGGGCCATGCCCTTCCCCTTCACCCACACCGCCGACACCCAGCCCCTCTTTAAGTGAGTACTCTCTGGGTAATGGAGCTGGGGGGCGGGGATGTGGTGGATTTTCATTAGTTATTAAATAACTTAGTCAATCAGCTTGAGACACTGTGTAGCCCTGCTGGCCTTGACCTTGATATTTGAAGCTAGGCTGGCCTCAAACCTGGAACAATTTCAGGCTGTTAAGTTGCCATCGTCCATTTTTATTCCTTTATAGAATGTTTTACGTTGTAAAATTAACCCACATTTCTTAGTAAAAATTCAAGGAAACCACGAAGAAGCCTAGCATAAAGGAAAGGCCCATGCGTTCTCTTCCCGAGTTCAACCTGATGTTGCTGGCCATGTTTCTGTCCAGATCATTTTCTACTTGTTTTTTTGTTTTGTTTTGTTTTAGATTTATTTATTTATAATGTGTACAGCATGTATGACTGCAGGCCAGAAGAGGGCACCAGATCTGTTTACAGATGGTTGTGAGCCACCATGTGGTTGCTGGGAATTGAACTCAGGACCTCTGGAAGAGCAGTCAGTGCTCTTAACTTCTGAGCCATCTCTCCAGCCCCAATTTTCTACTTGTTTACAAACATCCTGTGTGGACACATAGGTTTTGTCATTTGGGACTTTATGTAAACGGTTCATGCCATATGCTTTGTTCTGCAATCCCGCTCTCTTCACTAAAGGAACACCGACAGCTTTCGGTTATTGTTGCGCAAAAATCTGTCCCACCTGTTTGGGCGGCGGCACGTGTTCACAGGCTGTACCAACAAACACTGCGCATGCTTGTTGGTGAGCGGCCAAGGGATTCCCGGGTCCAGTCACAAATGTAGCAGGACTGGGCCCGTCCAGACAGACAGCGTCATCTTAGTACTTCTCTAGGAAAACTTCCTTCCTTCTTTCTTGCTTATTCTCCTTCTAGCCCTCCCCTTCCCTTCCCCCAAGGTCTCACATAGCCCAGGCTAGCTTCAAACTCGGGGTGATGAGCCGGAGCTGCTCCCCCTGCCGTCACCTTACAGCTGCTAGATTGCAGGTGTGCTCCACCACACCAAACACGGGACTTTTCGAAAGCTGGCCAAGTCCTCTCCCAGCCGAGTACGTCCCTAACCCCAAGAACCAATTTCTTTATCTCTAAGTATGGGTCGTCTTCCTTACAAATAGGACAGCTGTAAAATTCTAAATAAATTATGCTTTTAGTGTCTAAAAACCTGGTTAAGTCACTTAATTTTGGCTTTTTAGAGCCGCATTTTTATAAAATCAGCCTGTTTTTCTTAGAAGCTGTGTTATAGCCTATATAAAAATATTTCTGAAGGCAGCTTTGAAGGGTGTTTTCCCTATACTGTGCCGTAAAACAAAAGCCAGTACCCCATGTGCTCAGTGTTACTGAGAAGGGAAGAGGCCTGCTTTATGCAAAGGAGCCAACTCAACCATAATCAAGTGAGAACGCCTTAATGCAGCTGGGGTGGGGAGGGCTGGAAACAGGGCCTGAAGTGATTACAGAAGTTAACCATGACTTTTTACATTTTTAGTGGTGTGTGTGTGTGTGTGTGTGTGTGTATGTGATGTATACATATATGTGTGGGTCACCTCACTTCACACCAGTCTATGTATGAAGGCCAGAGGTTGATGCCAAGACTCTTCCACTATGGCTTTTAACCTTACATTTTGATACACGAGCCATTGCTGAACCTGGGGCCTGCTGTGCCAGCTAGGCTGGCTGGCCAGGAAGCCACCTGGGATCTACCTGTCTCCACCCAGCCCAGGGCTGGGGTTACAGGTGTGTGCCACCAGGTGGCTGAGCATGACTTTTAAATGGATTTGTTTCCCTAGAGAACATTTCCAGCTATGCAGACCATATAAATGAGTTTGTATTCTTTTTACAAAATTTTATATCTATTATTATTATTAGTAGTAGTAGTAGTAGTAGTGGTGGTGGTGGTGGTGGTGGTAGTGGTGTGTGTGTGTGTGTGTGTGTGTGTGTGTGTGTGTGTGTGTGTGTGTGTATAGACATAGGGCATTGGTTTTCCCCTTCCACACAGGACCCAGGGATCAGACTCAGTTTGTCAGGCTCACACAACAATCTTCTTTCTCCACTGGACCATCTCACTGGCCCAGCTTGTATCATTGGACATTATTATTTGGCAAAGAAGCATGTGCCCTGTGTTTTTGTGAGGAGCTTCAGGATAAAGTCCAGCTAAACTCAGAAGCCAAGGGCTCCAGGAATGCAGCTGAGAAGCAGAGTGCAGGCCTGGCTCCAGTCCCAGCACAACAATAAATAAACAAGAACCAGCTTGAAGCCCTGTCTCAAAAATAAATAAATAACCAAGTGCAACCCCAGACCTGAAAAACTGTAGCCAAGTTGAAGAGGACACTAGGCAGCTGACTGAATCATGAGAGTGGAACACATGTCCTATTTTTCTACTAAAGAACTTTTTCTTTATCTGATTGCTCTTGTTCATTTTTTAGACTTTTGTGAATAAATCTGAGGAACAGGACAACCTTTGTAAGACAGATGCTGGTCAGTGTAATGTCATGTGTATTATATTAAACATCACCATGTGCATGCACACACACACACACTCACACACATGCTCACACACACACACTCACACACACACACTCACACATACACTCACATCCTATTGTGTCATGTGGTTTCATAGTCAACATCTCTCACATTGACCTCTGGGTAAGATGGAACTGAATTTTTCTCACCCACCCTTTAAGGTCTTCATTTTCTCTCCAGTGATCTCTAATAAATGTGACTTTACAGATCCAACATCTGCAAACTCCACATGCATCTGTATAAGCACTATCCACCTAAAGCAGGACCACTGACTCTCATGGTCTTTTTCCTAAGGAAATTTTATTTTAAAATACAATAGAGTCACGGTTCTATACTCAAATTGACAGCTAAATTCTGCTCACCCTGAACTTTAAAGGGGATCCTACAGCTCTCAGGGAAGAACTAAGATTCTTCAAAAACCTTGCACAAACCAGCCTCCTGCTCTAGAGCCCATCAGGAAAGACTGAGTGTATGTCTGCAGACATCTCCACAGGGCCACGGCAAAGTCAGGGATACTCCCTGTCCTGTCCTGCTGATGACCCACTGCATGAGAATCCAACAGGGTCAGGATCTCTCTGAGCTTCGTGGAACAGCATTCTCCAATGTGGCAAGGGAAGGTTCTCAGAAAGGCACCAGGTGTGGGCATGTCACCCTCAGGAGGCTCTGAGAAGCCATAGAGATCTCCCAGCCGGCTTCCTCCTTACATATTATGAATTTGAGCACAGAACACTTTTTCTTCCTTCCCTCCTTCCCTCCTTCCTTCCTTCCTTCCTTCCTTCCTTCCTTCCTTCCTTCCTTCCTTCCTCCTCTTCTTTATCTTCCTTCTCTCATTTTTTTTACATCCAGGCCCCAGTTTTCCCTCCTTCCTCTCCTCCCAGTCCCTTCCCCCACCTCCTCTTCCCCCCCATCCACTCTTCCGTTTCTCTCCAGAAAAGGTCAGTCCTCCCATGGATATTAACCAAACATGGAATACCAAGCTGCGGTAAAGACCAGGCACTTTCCTTGGTCTCAAGGCTGTGCGAGACAACCCACTGTAAGAAAAGAGTCCCAAAGCCAGTAAAAGAGTCGGAGACAGCCCCTGTTCCCACTGTTAGGAGTCCCACGGGAGGACCAAGCTACACAACTGTCACATATATACAGGGGCCTGGGTCAGTCCCGTGCAGGCTCCCTCGTTGTCAGTTCAGTCTCTGTGAGCCCCTGTGAGCCCAGGTTAGTTGATTCTGTGGGTTTTCTTGTGGTGTCCTTGACCCCTCTGGCTCCTGCAATTCTTCCTCCCCGTCTTCCCCAGGATTCCCCGAGCTCAGCTAAAGTTTGACTGTTGGTCTCAGTGTCTGTTTCTTTCAGTTGCTGAATGAAGGCTCTCTGATCCAGGCACCCATTTATGAGTCTAGCAGAATATCAGAACATCTTAGGAATCATTTCACAGGCTTCTTTCCTTCCTTCTTTCTCTCTTTCTTTCTTTCTTTCTTTCTTTCTTTCTTTCTTTCTTTTTTTTTTTTTTTTTTTTTTTTTTTTTTTTGCCAGTCCTGATTGACTCTGTCCTAGGTCTCCGGGCTGTCCAGCCTTCAATGTGGTGGTCTCCAGTAGAGCAGGAGTATTCTTCTGAAACTGTGGGCCGGGATCCTCTCTTTTCTTTCTTCGGTTGTTTTGAGTGGGTCTCACTCTGTAGCCCCAGGAATGTGCAACCCTTCTGCCTCTGCCTCTGGATTGCAAGTGTGCACCACGTCTACTCTTTTTCTGGCTTCTAAACTTTTTAAGTTACTTCCTTTGTGTGTATGGTCACTTGTCTGCCCGTGTGTCAGGGAACCGCATACATGCCTGGGTCCCAAGTAGGCTGGAAGAGGGCACTGAATCCCCTGGCACTGGAGTTACACATGATTGTGAGCCTCCATGTGGGTGCTGGGAATGAACCCGGGTCCTCTGGAAGAGCAGCCAGTGCTCTCAACCACTGAGCCATCTCTCCAGCTCTATTTATTTTTTTTAGATGAGGATCTTTTAAACTTTAACTTCCTCCATTATCCATTTCAATGCCTTGTGGGATTAAAGAGAAGATAAAGATGAGCATCATCATATTTTCCTTTTAGACGTTTTTTTGTTAGATTTTTGTTGTTGTTGTTTTTTCAAGACAGGGTTTCTCTGTGTAGCCCTGGCTGTCCTAGAACTCACTCTGTAGACTAGACTGTCCTCAAACTCACAGAGATCCGCCTGCCTCTGCCTCTGGAGTGCTGGGATTAAAGGCGTGCGCCACCACGCCTGGCTTCTTCTTAAGGGAAGATGAAGCTGGGAGGGGTAGGAGCCCATCACTGTGGTGATGGGTAGCCTGGCAGCAGGCAGGCAGGTATGGCACTGGAGCAGCAGCTGAGAGCTCACTTCCCAACTCACAAACAGGAAGCCAAGCGCACTTTGAGGATGACAGGAAGCTTTTCAAACCTTAAGCACCCCTCCCCCATGACACCCCTCTTCCAACAAGGCCACACCTCCTAATCCTTCCCAAGCAGCTACAGGGAAACAAGCATTCAAATGCCCTGTGACTTACGAGAGTCATCTCATTCAAAACACCTCAGTTGGTTTTGTTGTTTAAGACAAGGTCCCACATGGTAGCCCAACTCAACTATGTAGCTCAGGTTGGTCTCAAACTCACAGCAATCCCTCTGGCTCAGCCTCCTGAGTACTGGGATCATGGGCATGAACGCCACACTTGACAGAGAAGCAGGTTGTATAGGCTTTGTCTCTCTTCGGTTTAAATGGTTCAACCCGGGAGGACAGTAACATTAATTCTCTTTTGTTGATGAGCAAATAGAGGACAAGATGACTGAAATGATGTGTGAGCAAGCGCGGGTGCTAGCGTTAGGCCAGAACACCTGCGTCCGATGAAAAGGGAACTCCTCTACCGGGGCTGTTCGTGTGTTCTGACGGGGCTTCCACTTCTCATTTGCTTCCTGAGTTTAAAAAACATCTGGGGGCTGAGCAGTGGTGGTGCACGCCTTTAATCCCAGCACTTGGGAGGCAGAAGCAGGCGGTGAGTTTGAGGCCAGCCTGGTCTACAAAGCGAGTTCCAAGACAGCCAGGATTGTTACATAGAGAAACCCTGTCTTGAAAACACAAAAATTTAAAAAAACAAAAAATCTGAGGTTGTACTTTGAACTTGGGTGTGGCTCAGCAGTACAGTGCTTGCCTGGTGTGGGCCACAGGCCTCGTTCCCATCACCAGCTCCACCTGAAAGGGAGAGACTATTTACTGCTGAGTCCTTGCTCCGCCTCTGGGTACTTGACCTGACTCGATGTCCAGAGAATGAAGAAAAGACAGACAGACACATACTCAGACAGAACCCTGGAATCTGGTAGTCTGGGCTCTCAGATGGAGAAGCCTCGGCACCCCAGAAGCTTAGCATCTTTATTATATATGGGTGAAGGGGGAGGCGGGGTTACTGCACACAGCTGGATCAAGGGGAATGGGTCAGCTCAGTGGGAGCAGTCTTGTAGGGGAGCGGTCTTCAGGCTGTGAGCTCCTGGGAGACAGCTGTGGTGGACATTTTCCACACATGCTGTCAGCACTCCCAGAGACCCCCGAGGAAGGCTTGGCATTTCTCATGGAGCGGAGACTTGGGGGCCCTTGATCCGGCCATGCCCATGTCAACAGCACAAACTCATCCACTTAGGTCTTTACTCGGGGCTCCCTGTGCTCCCTACAGTTTATGTATGGAATTAAATAGCCATAATGCCTAATCTATAGGAACCTACACACATTTACTTCAAATTTCTGCCTTAATTTAAAAGCCCTAGTTCTTGATGCTTGATTAGTTTGGTTTTGGCTTTTGGTTTTTAGTCCTGGCTGTCCTGGAACTTGGGATATAGACTAGGCTGGCCTTGAATTCACAGAGATCCTCCCGTCTCTGCCTCTGTCTCCCGAGTGCTGGGATTAAAGGCATGTGCCACCCACCGTGCCTGGCTTCTTCTAAGGGAAGATGGAGCTGGGAGCAGATGGAGCCTGGAGCATGACAGTTCACACTTAAAATCCTAGAACTTGGGAAGTATGGGCAATAAGACCTGGAGTTAAGGCCAGCCTGGGCTATACAGTGAGTTTAGACCAGCCTAGGCTACGTGAGTCCCTATCTGGAAAAAAGATAAATGCCAAAATCCAGCAAAACAAATAATAACATATGGACAAATGTCTTTATTTTGTGTTATATCATGTTACCTCTACTACATTCCTAGTCCCTATTTATTTTAAAGTTTTATTACTTGAACTTTTTAGTGCCTACAGGTTACACCTCCATGGAGCTGAATGACATTTCCAATGAAAACTGCCAGATAAACAGATATGGTTACTTCAGAGCTACCATCACAATTGTCGGTAAGGCTAAAGACCAGTGGGGAGGGATGCTGAGGTTTGCAAGGTCACCCATTCACTTTGCTGACACTAGAAGGGTAGAGCTGAAGGAGCAGGGTCACCTCTCTTGTCCAAGGTCTCATAGTTTCTGTGTTCCACTCATCCACCCGCCTGCCTCATGCTTTCTGGTAGAGACTCATCCCCCAGGCAGCCCACAGGTAAAGAGCCTAGGCTTGGATCCCATGTGAGCCTCCAGGAATCTCAATGGATCAGGGGAAAGAGCCAGCATGGGGTGCCCATGCTCCCGCAGTGACTTACCAAGTCACTCTTGTCTACCTGTGAAGGGGTACCACAGGGCTGCGTACCTCAGGTCCTGCCCCAAGGTCCCAGCAGAGAAAGCAGGTGGTGCCACAGCCCAGCCTGGACATCCATGTATCTGGAGACAGAGCTGGAAACTCCAGCTGTGTGTGCACTGTCTCTGGGGACGGGATCACCACCTGTGACCCAGGAGCTGGTCACTCTGTGAGCGTGGGGGCAGCATCTGCCCAGGGCCCAGTCACCTTTTCCTAAATATCCCCCAGAAGGGGTGCTACTTTCTGCAAACTTCAGGCTCTAGAGAAAAGACTCTCAGTGGGCAGAACAGTTTCATGTGACTGTGAAAATACTGTATGGACATGAATGCAAAACTCTGGGGATGCATTCCCATGGTTGGTGGCTTTCTCTTTAGCAAGAAGGCTGTCTCTATTTTTCCTTCTCGTTTGTTAAGGGGCATCTCTTAGTCTAAGTTTCTGTAATAGGGTATGTAGGCGTGGGGGCGTTAAACAGTGGAGGGTCATTGCTTGCTGTCCTGAGGCTGGATGTCAGATCCATGTCTGGTGAGGAGCACTTCCTGGTTCACGGAAGGCCACCCCCTTGCCATGTCCTCACATGGCAGAGGGGACAAGGGCGTTTCCTCAGTTCTTCCCTAAGGGCGCTGATCACATCTCCAACAGAGGCTTTGTCTCCCCCCCCCCACCATACCATAATGTGGCTGGGATTCCAACACAGGAAAGAGTCTATGGCAGAGTGGCTTCCCTTGGTTTCTGTTGTATTTTAACATTTCTCTGCGGTGGCTGTTTTACTAGAGGGAATCCTAGAAGTCAACGTCATCCAGATAGCAGACGTTCCAGTGCCCATGCCCCGGCCTGACAACCCCCTGATGGACTTCACTGTGACCTGCAAAGGGGCGTAAGTACAGCGGCGTGCCAGAGGAAGGCCAAGTGAGGACCCCAAGCCTGCCTAAAGGGCCTGGCCACTAGTTATCCCATTGAAGTTGATTCAAAATCCTACATGTTAGAGACCTCAGAGGAACTGGGTGTGGAAGAGGTGTTAGATGTCTGTAATCCCAGCAGTCAAGAGGCTAAGTGAGGCGGTATAGTGAGCCTTTCTCTCAAAATAAAGAATAAAGAGGGGGCAGGGTAGAGTGCATCCCGGCACACACAAAGCCCTGAGTTCAAACCCCATCACTACACAAAACAGGACATGGGGTACATGTGGAGGCTGGACAATCAGAAGTTCAAGGCCATCTTTAACTACATAGTGAGTCTGAGGCCAACCTGGCTACATGAGACCCTGTCTTTAAAAAAGGGGGAGCCAGGCAGTGGTGGTGGTGGTGGTGGCACACGCCTTTGATCCCAGCACTCAGGAGGTGGAAGCAGGTGGATCTCAATGAGTTTGAGGCCAGCCTGGTCTACAGAGTGAGTTCTAGGACAGCTAAAGCTACACAGAGAAACCCTGTCTCAAAAAAAAGGGGGGGGGCGGGGAGTGGGGGGGGAAGAAAAGCAAAAAGCCCTTGTTTAAAACTGTTATTATAGAGGCATGCACAGTGTCTTGTCTATGCCTAGAATCCTAGCTGTTAATGCACTGAGGCAGGAGGATCACCATGGGTGACCAACAGTGTGAAACCCTGTTTCAAAAATAGCAAAACCCCTCAATACCACCAAAAACGTTGCCTTCTCTTCCCCCTCGTGTGATCTGCGTGCCTTCACCCCGCTCCCACGTCACAGCACTCCCACGGAAGTTTGTACCATCATCTCTGACCCCACCTGCCAGATGGCTCAGAACAGGGTCTGCAGCCCTGCGGCTACGGACGAGCTGTGCCTGCTGTCCGTGAGAAGGGCCTTCAATGGGTCTGGCACGTACTGTGTGAACTTCACTCTGGGTGATGAGACAAGCCTGGCCCTCACCAGCACCCTGATCTCTGTCCCTGGCAAAGGTAAGGTTTGATTTATAATTTTATGAGCATTTCCTGCTGCAGAAGTATACATCCAATATTAATAGAGCCCTCAAAGGCTTCATTAGCAATGATTATCTCACAGCAAGATTCTTTGAACTCTTGTTAGTAAGGATTTAGGAACTGGCATTAAGCTGGATATGGTGGCACACGCTTTTAATCCCAGCACTAGGGAGGCAGGTGCATTCCTATGAGTCCCAGGCCAGCCTGGTCTACAGAGTGAGTTCCAGCCAGCCAAAGCTACATAGACAGCTAGCATTAAAACTCAACCACAGATCTACTTAGCACAGTCTGGGGGTGGGGGGGGGAGGGGGGGACTTGATGAAAGACTGGCCAGAGAAAAGCCTGTCGGTGAAAGGGCATCATCCAGACCACAGGCCAGTGATAGTGAGATGGGATAGAGATGTGATTGAGATGTCATCACCGCACTGGCCAAGAGGTGTGTATTTCCAGAAGACACCCAACATTAAAACAAACAAAATGGCAATCATGAAGGAGAGGCCTGAAACCAGGGTTTCAGGAGAACCCCCCAGGGCATGGAGACTAAGCCAAAAGAAATGAGAAAGTTAGTTGATATCTCTGCCCCCTCTGATTCCCATGTGGACTTTTAAAAATCTTCCTCAAGTCTACTAAGAGTTGCCTGAGACAGTACCAGCCAACTCACCCCCTCACCTGGAAGACTGCTCCTTGAGTCAGGCTTGGTGTTTCTTATCTCTGATCCTAGGATTCAGGCACCCACGGCAGGAGAACCACAAGTTCAAGGCCAGATTGGGCTACAGTGTGAGAGAGCTGAGTGTGGTGGATCACATCTTTAATCTTTTTAATCTCAGCACTGGGAGGCAGGGGCAGGCAGATCTACATAGGCAGCCTGATCTGGGGAGTGAGATTCAATCTACAGAGGGAGTGAGACTTTGTCTAAAAACAACAACAACAACAACAAAAACCTGTCTAAGAACAAAGTTGCAAGGTTTGAAAAGCATCCTGCCCCTTAAGGACAGGGTACACTGGAGCCTGCCAGGGAGCTGCGGAAGAGAGTGAGCGATACAGTGAAGCAGCCAGGCTTCTTGTTTCAATGTCCTGACCTCCAGGAGCTGTGGAGTCACAGCTGCCCCAGTTCCGTCTTTAGAATTACCGGTAGAGTCTTAGCTTGCTGGCCACGATGGGGCACACCTTTAACCCAAGCACTCAGGAGGCAGAAGCAGGAGGATCTCTGTGAGTTCAAGGCCAGCCTGGGCTACAGAGTGAGTTCCAGGACAGCCAAGGCTACACAGAGAAACCCTGTCTTGAAAATCCAAAAAGAAGAAAAGAATCTTGGCTTATTCCATTTTGTTTCCTTATGCTGGCAAGCCACTGATCTCCTGCGAGGTTTGTGGGTTTAACTGTTAGCATTCTGTGATCTTTTTGTTCTAATGAATAATCAATTTAGATATGACTTAAACCCATTATCAAAAATCAATAAAGGGGGCCGGGCAGTGGTGGCGCACGCCTTTAATCCCAGCACTCGGGAGGCAGAGCCAGGCGGATCTCTGTGAGTTCAAGGCCAGCCTGGGCTACCAAGTGAGTCCCAGGAAAGGCGCAAAGCTACACAGAGAAACCCTGTCTCGAAAAACAAAAACAAACAACAACAAAAAAATCAATAAATGGGACGGAGGTGGAGCACAGCGGTAGGGCACTTCCTTGGCATGGGTGAGGCCATGAAGCTCTGGGTTCCACCCCCAGCATCATAAGAAAAAAAAGAGAAATTTGAGGGGGTACGGTGGACATGCCTACTCCCAACACTCAGGAAGTTGATGCAGGAGGGTTGCAAGTTCAAGGACTGCTTGAGCATAGGCCCATTGTGAAATCAGAGAGAGAGAGAC